>NW_004798093.1:255263-261491 GCF_000002075.1 Aplysia californica | reverse complement strand
CCCCTTCTTTTTCGGACATGTTACTCATTTGTAACTTAATAAAAGAAGTTAGTTATTAAAAGGTTGACGAGCACCGGACTAATCGTTAACTAAGTTCTGTCTGATATGTCTGGCCGTTTTGAGCTACTAAGACCACGAGGCCAGAAACCAAATGTTCTAGGTCAATCTGCTCCATCAAAGATCATTCGGAATCGTTGTGAAGATATTCAAAGCATTGCATTCGGAAAATCTTGACATGTTTTGAAACTTAAAATTTTGGACATCAAATTTCTCAAAACTAGGTACTGGGCAGATAGAACTTTATAATTCTAAGGTAGCGTAGAGTGACCAGCTCAGACAGCTTCCTCTCATAATTCCATTCTCGTCTATTGTGTAATGTGCTTGCTTCCCGCCTTGCAAATTAAGGGCGTGAAGGGGGAGAGAGGGGAAAGGTGCCTTCCTCGTGCAACTACGTCTTCCATCCTCCAAAATAAAACAAACACAAACAAACAATCTAACTAACTAACTAACTAAGAAATAAGCAGAAAATTCCTACCATCATTCTTGTCCGGCTCAATGATGACATCCGTTGTCTCCAACTCCCCGAGTTTCCCGCCCATGGGCGCCGACAGAATCACCGTGAACTTTTCTTCCTCCTCGAACAGAGAGTCGTCGATGATGGTGACCCGGCAGAACTTTTCCCGCTCTCCCTTGTCGAAGCGCAGGACGCTGCGGTGGTCATTGGGCCGGGAGATGTAGTCGGAGAATGACGTCACCGTGCTGGGAACGGTTCCCCTGGCAGTGTCTACAGGTGGAGGGAGGGGGCGGGGGGAGAGAGAAATGTAGCTGTTTGAATGTTCATGCTTTTTTGGGTGTTTTTTTTTTCGAACATAACTAAGGATATAATTTAAGAAAAAAGGGGCAAAAATAAACAAACATACAAAGAAACTAACAGAAAAAAGGGAAAAACTGGTTGGGGGAGGGGAATTGAGAAGGGGAAAAACTCTAAAAACTTAATTGTAAAAAATAATAAATAAATGCTGGCAGATCAAACGGGGACACGAATAACAAAATACACAGCAATGTTACTATAAGGAAGACTGCTTAAGGAACGAACCTGTTCGAAATTTAACAGGGATAAAACCGGTTATGGAACACATAGAACGTCATAAAAATCACGTGGTTCAGTCATCTGATGAGAGTGTCACCAAATCAACCAGCTGCACGAGCTTACAACTTACAAGAATAAGGATACGAGGGCTGGAACGTATTCGATTTCTCAAGACAAAGGTTGAATTTTCTTGGTTATTTCCCTTGATTTACCTGAAGAATGTCGTGGCAAATTCCTCTACCCTTTAACTTAAACCACATCATCTTCGCCTTTAAACTCAGTACAAACGTATTCTATTACCAGATCAGGCTTTTGTTTCAGTTTCGTACATCACGGATATGCATCTAGGTAGGCCAATGCACAAATCACAGATTATTTAAAGACTTTTTTTCTACCCGTGGACAAGTCAAATTGAGCACCGGCGTCCGTGGTGCAGCGGTTAGGCGACGCTACGCCATCGCTCGTAGGAGACCCGAGTTCGATTCCCGCGTGGGTGGGGAGAAATTTTTAAAATAAAATTTCTCCGACTTTCTAGTGGGACGTTGTATCCCTCTAAGCCCGAGGTTGTCCCTGATAGGCACGGCCAGAAGCCCGCCTCCTAAATTAACCTAATTGTGTAGATGGGGGAGTAAAAACACCTACAATTTAACTCCCCCCCCCCCCCCAACATTTTTCAAATTGAACCATATTTGTGTTTTACTTCATTAAAGATAATTAAAACCCACTTTTATGTCACATCGACATGCGTGGGTCCTTTAACAGTCTAAACTAAGACTCAAACAAACACACACAACCAGTCGATCGAGTGTCCATCCAACATAAGACTGACCTTGTACTGTCGAGCAGATGACCATTGTCTCGTCATGGGCATCCCCAGTCCTGGTGACAGGGATCAGGATCTCGCCGATGTCTTCAGACACGCGGTACTCCTTGTTCGAGAAGAATACTTTAGACTCTGGATTGTTTTTTAAAAAAGAAAAGAAAAAGAACAAAAATTAAGCATGAATCATGAACAGTGTATCTGGGGGTGGTGTGCGACGAGTGCTCTGGTGTGGTTTGCTCTTTCTCTCTTATCAAGCATCTATCGTCCTTATCTCTCTCTCTCTCTCTCTCTCTCTCTCTCTCTTGTGTGTGTGTGAGTGTGTGCGTTTGTTACTCTCTTGTAACACCTCTAATCTTCGGTACTTACAAGGCCTAATTGTGTTGCAAGTGCTGTAAAACGCATACCGAAACATTGTATCTGTTGTGAAAGTATCAGCGCCACAAATTGCAGGTGTTTGGTGGGTGCTCTGGACGTGTGGTTTGCTCGTTCTTTCTTATAAAACATCTATCGTCCTGATCTTTTCTTTTTCTTTTTTGAGTTTGTTACTCTCATAACACTTCTAATCTTCGGCACTTATTTGACTTTATTGTGTTGCAAGTGCCGAAAATACTTACTAAAACAAAACATGAGTTGCGCACTTAGAAAAAAAAACCCAGAGGAGAATATTTCTTCAGAAAAATTGAAAAATTGGAAGAACCAAAGGTTAAGATGACTTGTGGCTTCTGATGATGTGGCCGATGAGACCAACAGTAATTCTGGCAGAGAAAAGTTTGCCACATTTTAACATTCAAGCTCCACTTCAAGCTTGCGGGTTTCTCTGTTTACCCATACTCAGTTACTGATACCGCCCGCTACACCATCTATTACCAATAGCCAGCCTAGTCTAAAAACATTCTGTGATAAATACACTTCACCACTTTTCATCTTATTGTCACTTTGCATGTCCAGCCTCGACAGCTTGTACACCTGACGTCGCCTTGGGTTTCTTTTTAGGTCCCTGGCTGCGATTCAATATACGAATCTCCCAACCCCCTCCCTAAAAAACAAACAAACAAATAAACACAAAAACACAACCTAAAACAACATCAGCATAAAAAACATCTTTTATAGAGCCTTCCCAAGAATATTAATTCCGACCTTCCCATCTTTCCGCCAGACCCCGCCTCTTCCGACCAACCAACTCACCGTCTTCTATGTCCTCGATGGTGACTTCTGCAATATCCGGGTACTCTAACACCGCAGTAACTGGGTCACTGAGCTTCAAGGTGAAGGTCTCCAGTTGCTCATAACGGTCGTCGTCCTTGAGGCGAAGTCGCCACGTCTTCTCTGTCTGACCTGTGAACAAGGAGAGACATTTCTTGTCAATGATAATCCACACTTCCATCCACAAAGACGCAACTCTTTCCCTCCCCCCTTTCCATACGAGAAATAGGCAATGCTCATTGGAGGATCGATTCGGTTTGGTTCGGATCAGTTTCTGGCGGCTGCAGAACACACTATAAATAGACCTCTCTCTCAAACTGATCGCCCGACTCGCGGCCTTGAAAACAAACGCGTTTGTTTTTGAAAGTTACCGTCAGTTTCGTTCAGTTTGTGCCACTATGATAGCGTTTCTCCCTCCATGGGGGAAAATCTAGCTACATGCATGACCGTGACGACCGAATCGAACTGAGCCGAACCGAACCGAACCGAACCGATCTTGGTAATGGGCACCGCGTATAAGATGTCACTTGTACGCCACAAGGTCTCTGGAGCAGGGATGATGTGTCTGGCGTTTGCGGCGTGACGGTTAGGCGCTTCGCCATCACAGGCTAACAAACCTGAGTTCGATTCCCGTCTGGAGGAGGGAATTTTTGTTTTGTTTTGAGTAAAGCTGTCTTTCTGCTGAGACATTTATCCCCCCCCCCCTCAGCGAAGCGTGGCAGTGACAGGCAAGTTTGAAGCCTGCCTCTTAAAAGATTTCAAGTGTGTTGATGGGGGCGTTACTCACCAACAGTTAAAAAGTGGGTGAAATCCCGTTATATATAACTACGTATTTTGCTAGCCATCCCTTTCGAACCTTATTTTTTTAAAATATAGACCCCACAAACTCTAAATGATGGTACTGCCTTAAATGTGCCGAATTCAGTGTTTGGTGGAGCGGTAAAAGAGCTAAAAAACAACAAACAACAAAGCGAGTCTTCTGGAAAGTTTCCTTTATGTTTTTAACCTCAGACTTATCAGAACGTTAAGGGCACAATCCTGCAGAACGCAGAGAGACGAACTGAGCCTGACAGAAAACTAACAAATTAAAGTGTATACAAACACTGCCCCCGGTTGACTCAAAAAGTATCTTTCTTCAGCATGACTCAGTCTGTTTCGTTTAACAACTCAGCAACATTGTGTGGCGCACATTTTAGACTTTTCTACCTTCCGTCCGTAGCAGATCGTGTGGCCACTCCCTTAGGCTGAATTCCTTTAGGTTGTGTACACACACACATACACACAAGTACAAGTAGATCTCATAGGGATTTATTTACATTGCCATGCCGAGAAGGCACGGAAACTGTGGCTCCGCTTTCGACACGCTGTCGGCAAACCCGAGAAAGAACACCACGGCATCTTGTCAAAAGGACATCTTGACCTATTCAAAACATGTTTACGCGGACTCTCGTTTGTTTTCGAATCGCGTTCGGCAAAATATCGACCGTGGCCATTGACATTTCACACTGTGAGCAGTCCTAGGGTTCTGTTTTGCCAAAGCCCAATTGTTTAAGTTAGCTCAACTCTTCCCATCAAACGGTAATTTGGAGAGTATGTGTGTTCTCTGACTCTGCCCCCCCCCCCTCTCTCTCTCTATGTCTCTCTCTATCTACTATGTCTCTCCCTCTCTTCCTTTTTTTCTCCCTCTTTCACTTTCTTTCTCTCTCCCTCTCTCTATCTCTCTCTCACTCACTCTCTCTCTTTCTCTCCCCCCCGCTCTCTCACCCTTTCCTTCCTTTCCATCTATCTATCTATCTATCTATCTATCTATCTATCTATCTATCTATCTATCTATCTATCTATCTATCTGCGTTCTCGTTCTCTTTATCTCTCTCTTTCTGCTTTCTCCCCTATATCTCTCTCTTTCTCTCTCTCTCTCTCTCTCTCTCTCTCTCTCTCTCTCTCTCTCTCTCTCTCTTTGCGTGTGTGTATGTATGTGTGTGTGTGTGTGTGTGTGTGTGTGTGTGTGTGTGTGTGTATGTGTGTGTGTGTGAGTGTGTGCATGTGTGTGCGTTTGTTTACCCCTGTATCTATCTAGATACTCTATCTACCCATAAAAGCCCAAATAATGTCTGCCAGACTAGCTTTAAAAAATGTTGGTATTGATTCAAAAGAGTTTGGGATTTCTCGCCGCTCAGTTTCATTAGTAACACGTGTATCCAACTAAATATGTTTTATTTCCTGCAAGAAAAACACACTTTTTCGAAGATACAAATTAAAATGGCATCCTGTTAGAACGCACAAAGTCGGGGGATCATAAGGTATGTCGGCAACATGCCAGTTTAATGTGTCTCAGCTTTATGCCAAACGTATTTATATTAGAATTATGTTTTTGTTTAAATCAATAGCGAGAATTTTTCCCCTTTAACTTTCGTTCCGATCATTCAATGCTATCGACAGGCTTATACTCAGTGCACACTGCTAATTGAATTCAGTCGAAACGAAGTAGTGGCTTTTGGACACTAGTGCAATTATCATGACGTGTCGAATCTGCGACAATCATCGGCGATAATGGTTCTCCATTTATTCCTTCATTTGGAAGCTCTCAACAAAGCTACATTATCTTGATCTGTCCCAGTCGCCCATCTGTTAAGGCTCTCCGGGTAGGTTACCCAGAGTCTACCCCTGTCTCGTTTGTCTTCAGTTCTGCCAGTGACAGCTAGTGTAATACACTTTAATTATGATTAAACAATCGAACCTTGCATTTGACTAAATGGACACTTAAGTCCGATTTGATAAAGGCAAATTTCTACCAAGACTTTCATTAGCTGCCAGTTTTATTGGAATTCTAGCCGCATGACACAGAAACAGTACATTAAGTTTACAGGTTGCACATACTTTTAATACTCTAAGTTAATGAGATCTCGCAAGGCTGAATTTAGCTTGGTTTGTTTTTGTTTGTTTTTTGTTTAGAATTTTGTTTTGGTTTTTTCCCTGCTAACTGGTATACAGACATCTGTTGATAATTTACACTCCACCCCAGTCTGTCAACCCATCTATCCAACCTCCATCTATTGCTGGGTTTTTTTCGAGGGACACACACACACACACACACACACACACACACACACAC
>NW_004798093.1:245727-253663 GCF_000002075.1 Aplysia californica | reverse complement strand
CAGAGAGAGACAGAAAGAAAGAAAGTGAAAGATACATTGAGAGTCACAAAGAAAAAGAGAATAGGAGAGAGAGGGGGGTTGGAGAGGGTTGGAGAGAATAGATGCCATTAGTAAAACAATAAAGCAATTTAAAAAAAAAAATACTTATCACAAAAGAATCCACTAGATCTATATAACACAGAAATGACAATGGGGCAAACCACAACTATACTATACAGAATCAATTTCCGAACACTAGAGGGACTTTGATTGGCTGGAAGAAAACAAGAAAACTGACTCATTAAAAATTGATAACAACCCCCCCCCCCCCACACACACACACACAAAAGACTGACGAGGGGCGGACAAATAGAAGTATGAGATTCTTGGATATTGATCAAGCCATTATATAGAACAGTTGCCTTGTGACTGGAAATCAGGTAATATACAAGGAAAGTACAAATTCTGCCATATTCTTCTCTTTATGAGTACATGTATATAATATTGATGAAAATAAAGTATATACTTTTCAGACACTTAAACAAAAATATTCCAGAAACTTTATTTCTCAAAACATCATCAACGCACTCACACAATAAACGCAAACATATGGGTGATTGGCGGGTGCTCTGGTGTGGTCTTCCCCTTCTTTCCTATCAAACATCTATTGTCCTTATCTCCCCTTCTTCTTTTTTATGTTTGTTACTCTCTTGTAGCACCTCTAATCTTCTGGCGCTCATAATATGACCTTATGTAATTGTGAGCGCCGTAAAACCTCTACTAAATCTAAACAAACTAAAACACAAACATACATCATCATCCAGTGCCAGATCTGCGGCAGAATTCGGCGGCGATCATGGTTTTCCATTCATTCCTTTGCTCGGATGCTCTAAAAAAAAAAGCTACGTTTCCCTGATCTTTCCCTGTTACCCATTTGTTTAGGTTCCCTAAGTATGTTGTTCTGGGCCTACCCCTGCCTCGCTTGCCCTCAATTTTGCCAGTGAGAGCTAGATGTTCAAGACCCTTATGTCTATTCAGGTGTCCCAAAAACTGCATTTGTCGTTTCCTGATTGTTTTTAACATTGAGCGTCCCACGTGGGCTTCATCAGGCACTACCTCATTTGATTTCTTTTCCTTCCACGATACTCTTAGCAGTCTCCTAAGAAACCACATTTCTGTTGCTTCTATTTTATTATTTTATTTTCACTGTCTTTAGTGATTGTCCAGCATTCACAGCCATATAGAAGGGTTGACCAAACATAGCATTTCATTTTGGTGTTCATTGAGATGTTTCTATTTTTCAGGATTGGGCTCATTTTATTCAAATATACAACAGACACATTAACAACCACACACAGAGCCAGCACTCACTGACAAACGCCGTCTCCCCGAGATAGCCACGGCGACGGAGGGTCACATTTAGGGTGCGGTCGGTCTCGTTGACCAGCAGGATGTCGCTGTCCATGGAGATCCAGGCCCAGTTGAGGTGGAACGGCTGGTTCGCCAGGACATTGCCGCCTGGAATGAAAACAAGGAAAGAGTCATTAAAAGGAGGGGTTTTTTTGGGGGGGGGTGCTTCTATTTTTATTTTATCATTATCATTATCATTATCATTATCATTATCATTATCATCATCATCATCATCATCATCATCACCATCATCATCATCATCACCATCATCATCATCATCATCATCAATGAGTAAGAAATATATAAGAACACAAATATTATATTATGTTTATGGTGATTTACTGTACTTCCATGGTCCCTAAAACGATTGTTGTTGTTGTTGTTGTTGTTGTTGTTGTTGTTGTTGTTGTTGTTGTTGTTGTTGTTGTTGTTGTTGTTGTTGTTGTTGCAGCTGTTGCAGCTGCTGCTGCTATTGATGTTGTTCGTGTTTATATTTGTTGATTTTGTTGCTGTTTTTTTTAATGTTCACCGTTGTCTTCCTACCCCTCCCCATTGAGCGAAGAATAATACCGAACCAAAACGTGTACATATACTGCAATATTTGTCATAGATGGGTTCATTGACTGGTGGATTCGTTATGACAGAAGAAAACCAGTGCTGCATCTTGAATGTAGTGCTCATCCAGGACAAAAGACAGCCCTCTACGGCTCTTCGCACACATACACACACCACAAACACACACACACACACACACACACACACACACACACACACACACACACACACACACACACACACACACACTTATATATACACACTCACACACATACACACATACACACATACACCGAGAGAGGGGGGAAGGAGAAAGAGAGAGGGGGAGATGGAGAGAAAGAAAGAAAGAGAGAGAGAGTGGGAAAGAGAGAAAGAGAGAGAAAGAGAGAGAGAGAGAAAAAAGAGAGAGAAGCGAAAGTGAAAGAAAGAAAGAAAGAAAGAAAGAAAGAACGAAAGAAACAGAAAGAAAATAGAAATAGAACGTGAGAGAGAGATAGAGCGAGAGAGAGGAAAAGAGAGAGAGAGAGGGAGAGAGAGAGAGAGAGAGAGAGAGAGAGAGAGACAGACAGACAGACAGACAGACAGACAGACAGACAGACAGACAGACAGACAGACAAGACAGACAGACACAGACAGAGACAGAGACAGAAATATGGAACTCAAAGTCTCAAAACGACGCGGCTGCCCGTTTGATCCTACGTAATACAGGCACACTCAACACTTAATACGCATATTATATATAGGCTGTAAAAGAATCGGTGACCCTTTGATCAGACGGCATATGATCATTGGCTCCTTACGGCACCGGCGTGGTGAAGCATTTATCGCGTCCTCCAAAGGTTAAAGGTTATCGGCACAATGGCGTACGTGAGTACGGGTGAAAAAAATGTCTCTATGGGTTACTAGCAACAAACGTCTGTCTACTACGAGTATTAAGATACTCAGAGAGGCAGCGTGTTGAAATTAGGCACTCGCTGAAAGAATGGAATCAGAGAAATCAACATTTTCCCCCTGATTGGCAATTTTCATCTTCCATTTTTGCTCAACAATTGTTATGTCCATTTGAGTTTCCAAGAACACTGCAGCTTTTTTTTTCTTTTTTCTTTTTGTAAGTATTTTACGGCGCTCGGAACTACATAAGGCCATATGATCGCGCGGAACACATCAAACATTTTCAGTTGGTAGGAAATTTTGAAACTGCAGCTTTGGAAGTTACCATATTTTATATATATATATATATATATATATATAAAAATAAAAATACATATATATATAGTTGTGCGTTCCCTGAACAAAAATTCTTCCAATAGAAGACAAGGCAGAACTTCACGAGACAGGCGAGAGGGACTGGCGTTAGGAAGGGCACGGGGATTAAACAGCCCTAAACACAAAGTGATTGAGGACAGATGTTGAGCGTGTACATTCTTCCAGAATCCCAAAAGTTTTAGCAACGTCAGCGGCGTAATCATTCAGATCTTTGCCTTGAACATGAAAGTCGTGAGCTCGACTCTTGTATAGAGAAAATTGTAGATGAGTATCTCCATTTTTGTGCTGGTTTTTTTTTCAAGTTTTCAATTTAGATCATTTAGGTGACAGGTTTTGACCCAGTCTGTCAGAGCCAACACGGGCAAAGATGGAGCAATGACCCAGCAGAAAGAGAGAGATATATTCAATAGAAATTCTCCCTGCGCGGGAATCGAACTTGGCCCATGTGAATGCGTTGGCAAAGTGCCTAACCTCTGCACCACAGACGCCGGTATGGTGTCTCCATGTTTCAGCTGGGATGTTTCTGATTCAGCCAAGGTTGGCGCGACTGGTAAGGTCGATGCAACCCGTTCCCGGCGTGATCCAAACTTTGACGATAGGTGCGTAAAATCCTTTCAATACAATTTCGAATAGAAAATCTCCCTGACGATCGTTCGAGTTAGAAGTAACGCCTTCTCAATTTTGGCGGCCTGACTAGCGAGACGAATGAAGGATCACGGCTTCCCAGACAAGCTGGCACTGAACAGATAATTAAGAGAAATAGACGGATAGATGGATAGACTGATGGATAATGGCTAGATATTGTATAGAGACAATATGAAAACAGCAAGGATGGGTCGTGTACCACTTTCCATCCATATAACTCAATAGCCAAAAACCCCTTACACCCCCCCCCCCAAGAGCCAATAACAAGGTAAAATTTCGAAGGTATCAACCCTACCAGGTGTCCTAAAATTTAAGAAAACTATTTGGAATGTTTTCGATTGTGTATATTTGTCTTTATTCAATGAAGGACCATATACAAATACCTGTACTCTCAACCAAGAAATATCCGTATCCAAAGACAATAATTTCTCGAATATTCCCGAAAAAAAAAAACTCAAGGGGAAATAAGCGCAACCTACCAGGGATTTCAACTAGGACTATACACACTGTAGTTCAACATGATACCGTCAGAGCTGAGGGCCACGGAACTGTGGCTCTGGCTTGCTTTGCTTGCAGCACAAAAGACAAGCACTTCATCAGGATAACGTTACAGAGTTGTTGCTTTTTTAACTCTAAGAAATGGCTTGTGGGTCTTCAGAGGAAGATTGATTTTGGAAAATGGGAAAATGTGTATCGGGGGGCGGGGAAGAGATTGATAAGCAATGTGTGGTCTGTCCCTTTGAATCCTCCCCCCTCCACTTCCCACCCCCGATATTGCTACTGCAACTTATGTTCATGCAGAATTCTGCAGCCGTTATCGCTTTGACTTTGACTTGGCATTAATTACAACTCAGCTCATCTCCAAAACACGAACGTTTGCTGAAGTAAAAGAGTGAGTGGATTTGAAGTTCTTTTTTATTTTCGAAGCTGTCCAACAGAGAACTGGAAACAAGTCCGTCATCACAATGCTGGTTATGGGCGTGTCAAGAAAGCAAACGGATGAAGAGGGAGAGAGAGGGTCGCCATTGGTGCGTTCTAATTGCTTCTGTCCTAAACATCTGTCATTTCTGTTTGTCGTCTTGCTTTTCCCCAAGCACTAAATAACCAACAGCGTGCTGATGTACTTCTCTGGCAATCGAATTAAAGAAACAGATGGATTCACTCCAAAAACGCCCATAATTCTCAATCTGTCATTCCTAATTTCAGAAACTCCCTTTTCCATACGCGGAAACCTCGACATATCCTTCGACAAGTCAGGGGGCCAGACGCCGATGGCTACACGGAACAAATCATTTAATATTTTATTTTTTATAATAATTATATTTCCATTTAACATACTGGCTCGTAGAGAAAATCATCGTCTTTATCTACAGCGTGTTCATTTCCGTCTGTCCGCTTAAAACAATTCTAAATCATTTATTGATTTACCAGTGTGCTCGAAACTTTGAATAGCATTTCTGCAGGGCAATGACGTTACAAAAATATTTGTCTGAGATATTATGATGCAGTAATTAAAAAAACGCGCTTTTTTTTTGGGGGGGGGGATATATTAAACATCGACTTTTTAAAGGATCACTACAATACATGATTTACAGTACCCTAACCTACAAATAGCTCATTTTGAGACTACGACATCGCCATGTCCTCATATTTCAGTGTTACCTTGTAGATTTCCCCCCAAGACCGTCTAGAATCCCCAAGTGCGTCTCGAAAAGTGTCGTCGGTGGCTCTCGGACTCTCAACCGTAAGGTCGCGGGTTCGAATCCTGTCGGGGGCCGGACGTTGCGTTCTCACTTCACCAAGGTGAGAATGTTCGCTTTTTAATGTTTAACTCTTCAAGGACGAAGCGAACGCATGTGTCCGACCAGCAATCAGTAACAGACCAAATGCGACGTTGCTGCACGTTTCGAACCACCATACACAAACCATATACGCCATTTTGCATATTTCATAGCGTGCATACATTTTTGCCTGCCTCATTAAAGTTTCAGACAAAGAAAACAGAATGGAAGGATCTGTTCGAAAAACGAAGCTCTGCCTCTTTATTTTCAAATGTACTCCGAAACAGTGCGTCTTCAATGAGTTAACGTGTTTCAATAAGAAACAAAAAAGGTGCCTCCTTTTCTTTTTTCAGTTGCACGTCCCCTGAAGGTGGGCTGGACTGCAGATGAAAGATTCGTGTTTCCCTCACAGACTGCTCAGCCGTGCCCCGTGTTTACGCTTTGGCGGCACAGGAAGTCTTTATGCGAACGTGGAGTGTGGGAAGACTAAGGTCATTGTTGAAAAGAAAAAAACGTATAACTTACAGTACAGGTACCAGGATGTATTTCATTTGTTCCATTTCACCGTAAATGTCGTATGATCTTTTAAAGAGTTAGTTTAGTAAGAGTTTTACGGCGCTCGCTACTGCATAAGGTCATATGAGGGCGCGAAACGCAAGCTGGTTGCACTCACAACAGTCTACAGCACGGATTTCAAAGAGTGCATGCAGGTAAATTGACAATCTTGAATATTGTACACACATGAACAATAATTATGTTAGAGTACAATAAGTTTCCCCGCCCCATTTTCCCCTCTTAAATGAAAATGATAACAACGTTGCTGTTTGGGTTTTTTGGTCAAAATTATCCTGAATATCTTATTATTCTAGTGGGAATGTCAGAATTTTCGTTTACATAACATTATTACAAGAAACGCACACACAAGTTGGCAGAGTGTGGGTGCGTGATTAGACATGGACATAGCGAGAGAAATAGATACAGGGAGAGAAAGAGAAGCAGAATAGACAGACAGACAGACAGACAGATAGGCAGACGGACGGACAATTGAATGGACAGACAAACAGACAGGCGTATGGATGGATGGATGGATGGATAGATGGACAGACTAATGAAAGACTGTTGAACGAAAAGAAAAATGGGACAACGCAATCTATAGGCAAGCAGATACAGAGAAGAGAAGATTGATATTGTTACAATGGATAGACTGATGGATTAATAGATGATCTGTTAAGATAGATGGGCGGAAAGATAGATGAAAAAAAACTCACGAATAAATGAACAGACAGAAGGGTGGACGAATGGAAGAGAGTAAGTAACAACTTATCCGCGGCTGCTGAAGAACGTGCACGGCTCCTATCATGAGCGAGGGAAGAGTGAAGGGGGGAGGAGTTTAGATGGAACGTCAAGAACCAGAACCCTGGGGTAAACACAGGGGAGATAAATGGCGTTCTCGTGTCATGAGTTGTCGTACAAAGTTCCACACCAAATTACAGAAACACTTCTGACTCAATAAACATACTTGCTCCCGGGTACTCGGAGGTCCGGAAACAGGTGAAGCGTTTCCAAAATGGGGTCATTTCCAAAGTTTCGGGTACCACGGGGGTTCATTAAGCCCCCTAATTTTCTTGAGGGAGAAGAAGTGGCGTGGTTTGGGAGGTTGTAGGAACGTACCAACGGATGTCTGTTGGGAAATGGTTAAAGTCTCTTCGTTGTTACAAATACTGTATTGGAGACCCGAGTTCAATTCCCTTGTGAGGATAATTTTTATTGAGTATCTCAATTTTTAATTTAATTTTACTGTTGCTGGAGATATAGTTTCTCTCTTTGTTCGAGTTAACCCTGACACGCCGGGTCGAAGTTAACCACCTTAATAATCTAAATTGTGCCGTTGGGGGCGTAGAAACACCCGCATTAATTTCTTTTTTAAAACCGACCTCAGATCCAAGGTTATTTATTGTTAAATAGAAAAAAAATCTGTGATGCGCTTAATGCTTTGTACAGTTTACATAATACCACACTTAGCCTATCTTATGAGCACTTCCAAGGTGGAGTTTTGACAGTGTATTGACCTAACTGCAACTTACTGAACGTACGCTCTGTTTTTTGGGCACGGTGAATTTATGAGATGGTCTTGTTTTGTCTGGGTTGATGATTGTTTTTTATGCTTAGAGTCGAGTTTTTGTGTGTGTTATTTTAGCGTATGTGTTTTAAAAAAAGTATGTTTCGTGTTTTCGGTGTATGTGTGTGAATGTGTGTGTGTGTGTGTGTGTGTGTGTGTGTGTGTGTGTGTGTGTGTGTGT
>NW_004798093.1:241971-243461 GCF_000002075.1 Aplysia californica | reverse complement strand
TTCTCTCTCTCTCTCTCTCTCTCTCTCTCTCTCCCACCCACCCCACACCGCTCTCTCTCTCTCTCTCCCTCTCTCTCCCCTCATCCTTCTCTCTCTCTCGCTCTTTCTCCGTTATCCTGAATGGAATGTTGCCAACTCACACAAGGATCTGCTTGGCGTTTGCAAGTACCGGCACCCGGCTGGCAGCAGGGAAGTAAGGGAAATGCCATGGAGACGAATTAAGAAACCTGTCAGCTGCAACGTTAACAGTAATAGGTTTTTGTGTTTTACGCCATTTTCAATGCCGTGAGAGTTGGACGCGAGCCAGAGGTAGGGCCTACAGGCGCGAGCAGTAATGAGTTTTTACATTTTACTCCATTGTTTTCATACTTTAGGATACTTGAGAGAGACAAATTGGTGAAAACAACTGACGAAACGTGCTGCTTGGTGCAGGAAAGGAAAAAAAACCCAAATCAGTCACTAGGAATTGCTTTTTGGGGAGAAAGGTGACTGGAACAGCAGGTACAGAAAGAAAGGAGAAACGAGGGAATGGAAGAAGGGAAGACGGAAAGAAGGAAGGGAGAGAAAAGGAAAAAAAGAAGAGGAAAAAAGAATGATAAGTTGGGCTATAATGAGAAAATAAAAGGAGAAGGGGAAGAGATAAAAGAAAAGGAAGAGAAAAAATAAAGAAAGAAAGAAGGAAGCCAAAAAAAGAAGAAAAAAAGAACGATGAAACGAAGCACAAAAGGAAGATCAAATAAATGGAAAGAAGGAGGGAAGGGGAGACGAAGGCATTTAATATAGGGAAAGAAGAGGAATGAAAGACAGACAGTAGGAAAAGGTGAAAGAAAAGAAGAGAAGAGAAGAGAAGAGAAGACATGAAAAGTTCTGACATAAGGCAAAGCTAACCATGCACCGCATAGCAAGATGTAAAGAAGTCATTGAGATTCTCAAAGAGACGCCAATCTAGTATCACTCGACCAAAAAACCAGGAATGACATTCTCAAGGTGATCATTTGCTTTCCATCTGGGGTTTTTTTTTTTCAACATTCAATTCAGAGAGATGTCTTCCAGCAACAATGGCTTGCAATCATTTTTGTGTACGCCATTTCAGCTCATGAATTTTCCGCAAAGCAGGTACAAGAAAAGTGTGGACACAGAGTTTTAAAAAAAGGGCAGCTACGTACTTTTTGGAGCTATTTATAGATGGCGAAATACAGAAGGTGACAAGCTCGTGCTGCTTCGAAATATTTTTTTTCCTAACAATGATATTTCTTATTCATGACACGTCATAGCTTTGAATTTAAAAAAAAAAGGATTCGCTTTTTATATTATGTGTGTTAGATTCAAAAGGATAACAGAAAGAAAAACCAAACCAAACAAAACAAAAAAAAACCTCTCACTTTTCAATACATAGATATACACTGTGTCTGTTGGGTTACATGTAAATGAGAGTGTGTGTGAGTATATGTGGGAGAACGTGAGTGTGTGTATTATGTGTAAGTGAGAGA
>NW_004798093.1:238684-240306 GCF_000002075.1 Aplysia californica | reverse complement strand
AAACTCACACTCACACAATTCCTCTACAAGCGACCATTTCCCACTTCCTCCCTTGCGTATTTTTCACATTGTGATGACAGAGACTGTATAAAACATCCACCTGTCCAGTAAGACAAACACTTTTCTCCTCAACAATGGGTGACCGTCTTTGTTGACAATTTCGGCTGCATCTTAAAGCCGCATACTTGACAATGCGCAGCTGTCCGTTTTCCTGTGTGTGATAGGTGGCTCTCGTGGCCAAGAGGTTAAAGTGTTCGCCTCTCTTTCAATAGGTCCCGGGTTCGAATCCGGATAGCGACGGAAATTTTTTTCTCTCTAAAATTTTCTCCTTTTACGTCCTTTCCTGCTCTCCTCTCCGACCCCATCACGTCCTATGCCCCCTCATCTGGGCTCCTGACTCTTTCTGCAGCGTTTGTACTGCTTCTCCTTGGCTCCTTCTTACTGCTGTCTTTCAGCCACACCCCTGATCTTATGGTACGTAAGATCTACACCTGGCCTTCTCGGGCAAGGGCTAAAAATCTCGGAGGTCCTGTGTGCAAGTTGCACACGATAAAGATCCCTTGGTGGTCCAAAATCGATAAGAGTAGGCTTCGGCCGCCGCCCGGGCAAAATTCAAAATTTCCTACCTACTGCTGAAAATATTTGGCGTATCCCGGGCGCTCGTATGACCTTATGCAGTTTCGAGCGCCGTAAAACACTTACCAAAAAAAAAACCCAACCCCAAACATGTGTGATACAACCATGCACGTCCGTACTAAAACGCGAATGTCATGACCACTCGAAGTCACAGATCCCTGTACAGGAGAACCTCTAGGAGAAATGTGGCGCCACCAGTTTTTTTTTTAGTCTCAGCTGTAAAAAAATAACGCCTGCAGCGTTCAAGCAACCCCGAAGGTCAAAGGGCAAAGAAAAGTGGAAGGAAAGTAAATCTTTGCTGTCTGTGCTTTTGTTTCGTTTCCTGAAAGTTGCTGTTTTATTGTGTTTACAGAATCTCACCGCTTGAGGAAAGGGGCAAAGGGGAGGATATCTTTAATTAAGTGTCTTGTTTCATTTTGTTTACGAATTCCAACAACCGACATCATGTTGGGTAGCGGTTTGGTGTTTCTTCTGCGCGTGCAGATGTCGCGAATTCGAATCCCGTGTTGGGAGGGTTATAAATTCTTTTTTTCTAAAATATTTCTAAAAATATTAATCAATTTCAATTTGCCTTCTGAGACGTGGTGTTCCTCTCAGCCCAAGTTGGCCCAGACAGGCAGGATCAAAACATCTAACTTCCTACGTGTTGCTAAACAGTGTCAATTCGGCGGCGCAAAACAACTGCAAGCAAATTTTTATGAATTTTAACATTTCGCCAAGCAACCCAACAGGGTACACAACTTCCTTCTGTCTGGTAGAAGAGTTCCACTTGTTTACTATAACCTTTCTCGGGGGTCATGATTTCTCTGTACATGTTCATGTATTTGTTTATTTCGTCTTCGTCTTTACGGCTCCATATCGTGCCTCACGGTCCACGGCAGGTTCCTCCAAACAAATGACCAAAAAAAAAACAAAAAAAAGACCAGGTACAAAATGGTTCCGTCAAACAAATAGCAATCGCTCTTCCCCGCAACTCCTTTGAAACC
>NW_004798093.1:237377-238482 GCF_000002075.1 Aplysia californica | reverse complement strand
CACCTAGGGTTGGGCTCGAAAAGCGTTAAATTTTACCTAATATTGGTATCCTTTTTTCTCTTTTTTTCTTTTTCTTATGGGTGGGGAGAAGGGGGGGGGGGCAGAATGTTTTAAACATCCAAGTCTGCACACGCTAAACATAACCCTAGCCATCTCTCAGAAACACGAGATCAGAAATAGAAGCTTGAGTTGAGTCAGCCGTCAGCACCGAGCGAGACATCTCTAACAACCAGTTTCCTGACAAGCCAGTGTGGTCTAACCATCAGCTGTCAAGACCTACTCCCCAATCAAGCGAGTTCGATCCGCTCGGAGGAACACTGAATTATCTAGACAATGTGGCTGGCGTGTGAGGTGGGAGGGGAAAGAAGGGGGAGGGTGAGGAGGAGGACGGTGGGAAGGGAAAGGAAGGGAAGGGGGAGGAGGGTGGAGGGGTGGTGAGAAGGGAGCAGGGCGGAATGGGTGGGCTGGGTGGTAGGTAGGGTAGGTAGGAAGTTCGGCCGGCCAACCAGCGGAGACCCTCGATCAGACCACCCTCCTGGCTGGCTGCTGACCATCACGATGACCATCCGAGCGGTTGGGTTTTTTTTAGCGCGCTTCACGTGACGGCCTGGTCTGATGTCGCGCTCCGACCAGGTGTGAAACGCGCTTTGCCAGGTCGGGGAAACAAGAGCATTGTCTGGGAGACGTCGCCACAATAGACTGGAACTCTCGAGCTTAGCATTGTTGATGTTGACGCCTCTGTCTATCAGTAATCTCACCTGGCCATTGTGAGCGCCCGTTCGCCCCGTCCCCACCTCATGTTTCTCCAATTATCCCGTGCCCTAAAGCAGACAAATACAGAGTTGTAGGCCTGAGCAACTCGTGTTTTTCTTTACCTACATAGCCCAGGGGTTGAGTCTCTGTTCCCTCCTCAACATCTACCAGTTCCCCCGGTGCCGTTGGAACAAAGCATGCCATTCTCTGTTTTCAAACCTCAATCTCTCCCCCTCCCCCTTTCCCCCTTTCCCCCTTTCCCCCTTATCTGGCACTTTTCCCCCTCTATCTGTCTATTATCTATCTGTCTCATCATTTCTATCTCTGTCTGTCTGTCTGTCTGTCTGTCTGT
>NW_004798093.1:235579-237277 GCF_000002075.1 Aplysia californica | reverse complement strand
TGTCTGTCTGTCTGTCTGTCTGTCTCTCTCTCCCTCTCTCTCTCTATCTCTCTCTACCTCCATGCAGCGAAGAATAACAATAATTCAAATCAGGAGTCTCCAGCTAAACCAGCCGCTAATTCCACTCCTGACACCTAGGTAAGGGGAAGTCCTTCTCAATTTCCCCGCGAAACGTCACTTCCAGAAGGAGGAGAGTACTCTTAATTTCCCCCTCACAACAACAAACCAGCGCCTCGGAGACCACAGTGGGTCCACTGTCTAATGTTACCTCACTTTTCGCCGCACAAAACGAACCAAAGTCCGGGGATTGAAAAACTGAAAGGCTTCACAAAGCCAAACAAGATCTATCCGCCCTAAAACTCAAAAACATAGACAACAAACAGCAGGGCTATTTCTCCTCCCCCTCTCGCACACGTGTGTTTACCGCCGAAAAACTTAACGGACGTTATTTACTGTCGAGGTACGTAAAGCAAAATAATAATTATCGTTAGCTTTTGCAATAAGCTCTCTCGACCACCCAGAGGGAAGGGTGGTAAGAAATAGAACCACTGCTTACTCACAGCCGATGCAAGCCGCTAAAGTGTGGGTACACCTCATCTTTCAAACAAAAAAACTCCCAACAATGTGTGTTGTCTATTTGGCTCTTCGACGGTGCCTCTTTCCACGTATATCCTTCTTTACTTTAAATGTATACGTGAAAAAATCTACACATGTATTATATAGATAAGCCTATATACATATTTTATATATACACACACATACACATACATACATTTCACATACACTCCCACATTGTATATAATATAATCTATTTATAGTCATACATATTATACACATTCTCCGCCGTCGAAACTTCTTATATTCGTCTAGACGGGTGTAAATATAACGCATACGCAAACAGCTGTTCATTTGTCAACATTGAGCTATCAGAACATAATTCTACTCTACAAATGTGCCAAACACTTCAAAGGTAGTCTATATTTCGCCAAAACAAGTCAAAATTGCAAAACAGACAGATCTTGTTTGCAATTTCCAAAAACAAATTAGTTTTCAAACGATACCCATGTAATTGCTACTCAACGGAGTTGGGTTGTTTGGTGTTCTAAAAAGGGTAAAGAGAATTACATGTGCATTTTTTTGCGAAGTGTGAATCCCCAAGACCCGCAATACAGAATCAATAAATGCTAGGTACGGAAACACTTCCTCTGCAAGTTTCTGAGGTAAAAGCATTTTTCTCAAGCAAGTGATGACTCACTACTTCTAGTTCAGGTGCAGATTATTTTTAGTAACAGAAGGTCTTTCCATTACCTCTGGCCTATGGAATAATCCTTTCTATTAGCACAATGGTCCTGTTTCGTTTAGTTTTCGTATTGATTTAGAGTTTTGTGGCACTTGAAACACAGTTAGGTCATATTATGAAGACCAAAGATTAGAGCAGTTACTTTAGGGTATTAAACAAAGAAAAGAAAGAGGAGAGACGAGGACAATAGATATTTGATAGAAAAGAAGGAGCAAACCACATCCGAGCACCCGCCAACCACCCACCATGGCTTTGTAAAGTTTACTTTTGGTGACGTTTGGCACCCCACTAGTCAAAATGTACGCCAAAATGTAGAAAGTAGAGCTGTTATCTTTCTGTCATCAGGACATGGAGATAACACTGAAAAAAATATGCCAATTCATGTGGCGGCCAGGGGG
>NW_004798093.1:234354-235479 GCF_000002075.1 Aplysia californica | reverse complement strand
CCCCCAATTCAGTATGCAAAACCAAGCCGGAAAGCAATTGCGCTACTCCAAAATTGACTCCGCTAACATCATTACATATTATGATTTCGAACTTTTCCCCAACAATCCGAAGTGTTAACCAAGCCCGAAACCAACTGCGCCACACCCACTGGCGCCTCTATTATAATTGTCACACATCCCAGGAATCTGCTGACCTTTGAACTATTTCGAGAGGGGCCGCAACGTCCCTGCGTGTTTAAAAAAGCGGAAATGATTCTGTCAAGGGTAGCGATGTCCGCGACCACACTGCACCGGCTGGCGGGCACAATACCTCCTTGTTGACTCAATCTCCTCGCGGGGTTTATCTTCGCTCTCTTCGCCGGGCAAGAAAGGGAAGACTCTTGGCGTCTGTGCGTGGCGTAGCGAGTAGGCTACCAACCTCGCCATTGCAAGTAGATAACCAGAGTTCGATTCCGATTCCGATGTTGGGAGATAATTATTGTTATTGAGTCTTTCGCGGTCTTTCTTCTCAGCCCTGAGTGGCCCTGGCAGAACAGGCAAGATCGAAGCCGCCAGCTTCTGATTTTAATTGACCTAAACCGTATCTATGGAGGTGTGAAAAACACCTACTCGTACATTAAAAAAACAAAAAACACTCACGTTAAAAAAAAAACCCACCCACATTAAAAAATAATCCACTCACACTTAAAAAGAAAACACCAACATAAAAAAACCCAACCCACATTAAATTTTTAAAAAGTAACCCACATTTTAAAAAAAACCACGGCAAGACCATCTCGATGCATCCACCGTCTTAACTAACAGTTTTCCCTGACTCGAAAAGCAAGGATGGAATAATTGTTATGTGTCGCGACTGTTGAAACTACTGCAGCCATCAGAGCGAGATATATTTCCTCCAGTGAATTAGAAGAGTAAATAAAAGATCACCACGCTCACCCAAATATCTAAACATTTGCACCGTCGCAAACCGTCTAAAAAATCGCAGCCCTGTGTTATTTTGTTATTTCAAGCGTGGAATATCTAAACCATCTGTAAATTTTCAAAAAAAGGAAAGACAAAAATTTCTGGGAAGACAGATCCGTCATTCTTTTTTTTAAAGCTTTGGGAGGGGGGGGATGCTGGGTC
>NW_004798093.1:231629-232431 GCF_000002075.1 Aplysia californica | reverse complement strand
GGATCACTATTTAGAGAATGCCGGCCGGTGAAGCTGACGTCATTTTCTTTTAAGCGAACATTCTTTCGGGGTTTTTTCCCCCGTTTTTATTTTACTTTGTCTGGTATTTCTTTTTTTCTTTCGCGGAACGTTAAGGGTCTGTGGCCTTACTCGAGGAAACCGTCCAAGTGTTAAGAACAAAAATCTGGGTGGACAGGAACACCTTTTGTCGTGGCATCCAACGAGAGAGGGAGATAACTCGCGAGGAATGTTCCTGGGAGGGTGGCGCTTCCTACTTGACCCACAGCCGCGCGAATTGAACTGTGAATGAGAGTGCTGTCCACTGGGATCCAGACGACTGGTTATAGTAGTTGTTGTCCTGTCTAAGAGACAGTTCGCACTCAGCACTGCCCACTGACCACTGACCACTGACCAAAGCAGACGATGACCAGAGCTATTAGTCGTCTGTTTCAAGCCCTTGAATGTTCGGTCACCGTGCCCGTCTGTGAGAGCTTGGGAATACTGTACCGTACTTTGAAGCTGCGATGAATGGGCTGGTCATCTGTTGAGGGTGTTGTATGTTTGTTGCTTTTTTGTTGTTGTTTTTTTTTTCCACTGTTCCAGTAGATCTAGATGTATTTATGTGACAGGGTGGGGATGGTTTAGGATGAGGAAAGACATATAGATAGATAGATAGATAGATAGAGGGAGAGAGGGAGGGGCGAAGAGAGAGACAAGGAGAAAGGGACATAGAGAGATGGAAACAGAGAGAACTTGAGAGAACAAAGAGGAAGAGAGAGAAAGAAAGAAAGAGAGAGAGAGA
>NW_004798093.1:230477-231529 GCF_000002075.1 Aplysia californica | reverse complement strand
AGAGAGAGAGAGAGGGAGGGGGGAGGGAGGAAAGACAAAGATAAGGAGAAAAGGGTAGAGAGAGATGAAGATAGAAATAGGGACAGAGAAAGGGAGGGAGAGGGAGAGATGTTCGGAGAGAAATTGGGAGCAAAAGAGACAGAGACTTTGACTGAAACGGACAAACAGATCGACAGAAAATTCGGAGACGATACCAAGATATTAATTCAAGTATTGCATTCGAAAAAGCTTGGCATAATGTTGTGAAACTTTGCTTAAAACGACAAATTTATCAAAACTAGGTACCTAGCAGATATAACTTTGCAATTCTGAGGTAACGACTCAATTGTTTGACCTGTCTCTGTTGATTTGAGCACAGCCCCCTGTTGTGATCGTGCATAGCTCGTGTGATGTACTAATTGCTCGCCGTGAGTTAGTGCACAAAAAAAAAAGACTCAGAGATGTAAATACGAAACATCAGTCTCCTCTGTCGTGTACATAGATCTACATTATTTCAATTTATCTGTGGAAACATGGTGTTTTTTCAAACATTTTAAGAGTGTTACAACATTCTAAAAAGCAACATGAAACACGTTGACGCAATAATCATGGTAATTTAGTGCAGAGGGGAAAAAGTAAGGCAGACAGACTGCCCAAAAACAACAAAGGGAAAGGAAATAAGGTGGACCTGCAATCGACGCCCTCCTTCTACTCCACCCTCCGACTCCGCTCGCGGTCCGAGAGAAAGTTCGCACTTACAGTTGACCTCAGACGTCGAGGACCAGCTCTATGAGACGTACGTAACATCTTGAATGGTCGGTCGGTCGGTCACTGTGCCCATCATAAAGACGTTCGGAATGGTTTCTTTGTTCAGTAAGAGTTTTACGGCGCTCGCAACTACATCTTACATAATATAATATGACTCATAAGGTCATATGAGCGCGTATCGGAATGGTTTGAAGGCACAACAGTGGGTTTACTGTTTGGGTTTTTATTTTGTTCTTGGTTGTGGGTTTCTTTCAGTGTTATACTTCGATGAGGGAGAGAGAGGTGGGGGGGAGAGAGAGGGAGAG
>NW_004798093.1:227804-229642 GCF_000002075.1 Aplysia californica | reverse complement strand
GACGGACGGACAGACAGACAGACAGTCAGACAGACAGACAGACAGACAGACAGACAGACAGAGACAGAGAGAAACAGGGAGCGACATGGAGAACGAGAGAGACAATGAGGGAGAAACAGAGATAAAGAGAAAAGGGAGAAAAAGAAATAATGAGAGAGAAAAAGAGAGAGAATGCTGTAGAAAGAAAGATGGAAACAGAGAATGGGAGAAAAAGAGAGAAAGGTAGAGGGAGAGAAAGAGAGAGAGAGAGAGAGAGAGAGAGAGAGAGAGAGAGAGAGAGAGAGAGAGAGGGAGGAGTAATATACTACATAACCAGCGAGCATGCAATGAATATGGGTAGTTTTTGCCACTTTTACCACCATTACTAACGAAGGTGAGATTGTATCTTTGCTCCTGTCACTCACAGAGTGGCAGACAGGTTCAAGTGTACACTTTGGCCAAGGCTGACACTCACTGGCACATACTATAGGCCATTGTTTTTTGCTTTTTTCTTGGTTTAAACACATTAGGAACATACTATTCTGCAGAGGTCAAAGTCTGTTCAAGCCAAGTTCTGATAGGTGCACACTTGTTTGTCCGACTTACTGAAATAAAACTAACCTTGAAAATACAACTGCATTTGAAACTGTCCAAAACGACCACTTTCCTGTCTAGAGGAGAACGTGGCCTATTGAAACTTGGACAGCGCCATTTGCAACATAGAAACATCAAAAACTGGAACGCGGGAAGTGTTCGTTTGTACAGGTGGTTGTCTTGGACAGGTGGTCGTTAAAGCAGGTTCGGCTTTTTAAAAATCAGTGTGCATAAGTTCTAGTGTTGCAAACTCAAAGGCTAAAAACCAAATTCAAAAGGTGTGTACTCAAAGCGGAGGTGAAGGCTTAAGGGTGTTTCGTAGTCTAAAGGTAAGACTCAAACCTTTCATGCCAAAATGGTCGTTGTGCAGCTAGTGTTTTTCTTTAGTTCTTTACACCCCAGAGCTTTTGGGACAAGGCAAAGAAACTCATTGAACACAAAATACGGAAAGAAGCATTGGAAATACTTTAACAACAGGTAAGTTTGATGGAAAGAGAGGCAGAAGTAGACAGAGGGAAACGATACTGGAAAAGATGACAACATGGCTAGGAACAGCAAGAACGAAAGACATTATCGCTGCAACGCAAGACAGAGTGAAATGGAGGTCCTTGATCGCCCACGCCAGTCGGCAAGGCACCGGATGATGATGATGATGATGATGGTGATCTAGGAACAAGATTGATTTGTCTTCCAACAACATGTGTGGTCAGTAGCCACAGTACCTGTCTTTTTACCTACGTGTTCTTTGCCAAATTACAGAAGTACATATTTAAAAGAGTTGTTGTTTGCTGAATGCATTGGATGTTGATTTAAATCTGATTCTATTGAGAAGCGCCAAGAGCCACCAGAAGTGATCTTCAAATATCGATTGCCCCTATCTCTCCTCTTTCTTTTCTTTGTATGTTACTCTCCATTAACACCTCTAATTTTCGGCACTTGTATGACCTATTTGTGCTGTAGGTGCCGTAAAACTTGCCAAAACTGAAAATAAAGAAGAGGATCAAATGACGTAAAGTAAAGAGAAAGCTGACTGTGTCAGTAGATGGCGTCAGACACGAACGAATGCAGAACATGTTGACAGGAACAAAGTGGCAGAGATTGAGGGGAGTGGCTGCACACAATGAGTTAGGCAGACGTGTGAGCACAAGAGCATGAACTTGTCTTCAAGGTGAAATAACATGTCATGTGACAGCCGCTGACGGTGCATACCGGGCTAAGTGTCGAAGAAAAAGAATGTGGGATGTTTGTGTGTCTGTGTTTGGTGG
>NW_004798093.1:222620-224119 GCF_000002075.1 Aplysia californica | reverse complement strand
GGAGAGAGAGAGAGAGAGAGAGAGAGAGAGAGAGAGAGAGAAAAGGATAAAGAAAGAAAGGGATAAAGAGAGAGAGTGAGAGAGATGCGATCCTGCATAGAAAAAGGGGAGAAGGGAGATAATAAAATAGCATTGAGAGGGAAAGGGGTGAAAGAGAAGGAGAGAAAGTGAAAGGAGGAGAAAGAGGGGGGGGGAGAAGGGAAGAGAAGGGGAAAAGAAGAGAACGACAAGGAGAGAGGTGAGGAAAAGAAGAGGAGGACGAAAAGAAGGAAGAGGGGGAGGAGGAGAAGGATGACGAGGACCAGGAGGAGTCAAACCAGCCACTTCACCAAGGCTGTACACAAACCTAAAAAAGAAAACCAATTGGGGAACGTAAGTAGCTAACCACTAAGGCATCCGCCCGGAGCAAATAATTACCAGTAGACTGATACTGTTTCCAACAAAAACATTGCTTCAAGCCTGAAAAAACCCTAGGAGTAACACAACCTGGGCAGCGTAACCAAAAGAAAACACTAACTTCCCTAAGTAGTCAGGCCGCGCTGTCTACAGCTCAATGAACGATTTGGGGGCCAAAAGGGAGTTCGGAGAGCGGAGAATGGCGTTGGGTCACGAAAGAAGGAAGGAAGGAAGGAAAGAAAAAAGTGTCCTTCATGACCTAACACCACTCTGCGAAGTTCTTTTAAGTCAAATCGTGAGTGTGGAGTGGTTGGCTGGATGCGCTATGGTGTGTGGTTTGGTCCTTCTGTCCTATCAAACATCTTTAGTCCTTACAAAACTCTCTGGTCCTCATCTCCCCTCCTTATTATCTCTCTGGTACCACTTCCAAGCTTTGGTACTTCTATAACATTTTGTGTTGCAAGTGCCGTGAAACCTTTATTAAAACCAAACTAAATAGTAGGTTGTAATGCTTTTTAAAAAGCTTGCATTCTTCTCAATTTCAGTTTGAACAGGAAGATTCTACCCCCCCCCCCTCCCTTTGTCCCATTCAATTAAAAAAATATTATATATTGTTAAGGCACTATCCAAAAAGATCACCTGTCTATGATAACCACTTTTCTCAACGACAATAGGTAGTCGTCTTGGACAGGTTTGTGATTTTTTTTCTCTTTACTGATAACACTTTTTGGCTTTGTTGGGGGGTATTGTTTCAATGTGCTATCTCTTCCTGAAGTTTAAACTTAGAATATTTCATCTTTGTGTTTATGCATGCGAACGCGCCATGTGTGTGTGTGTTGGGGGGGGGGTGTATTATGTATGTATGAATATAAAACATGTGTGCGTTTGTTTGCAAGTGTTTTATGTGTGTTTGTGTGTGTGTGCATATTATGTGTATGTGTGGTTTCTTGTGTGTGTGTGTATGTGTGCGTTTGTGTATGTATGTGTGTTTATTTAGGCGTGTGTGTGTGTTTGTGTGCGTGGGGAGGGGGGTGTACGTGCACACATGTGTGTGTAATTATACCAGGTGGTCGGGTCGGGTCGGGTCGGGTCGGGTTTGTTTT
>NW_004798093.1:221223-222475 GCF_000002075.1 Aplysia californica | reverse complement strand
TGGCTAGCAACCCGCCCCGCCCCGCCCCGCCCCGACCCCCCAAAGGGCACCCGTATAAGAATCCCATCAAAACAGGAACGGTCATTTGGTGCAGAAAAAAGAAAAGTTAGACAGATAAGCAGACACAGGAGAGACAAGAAAAAAGAAACTGTGCCTATCAAGTGGCGCCACGTATCCATCCGCTCATGGGAACTGCGGACCAAATATCTCATTTGCTACTTCATTTCACAATAATAGTAATAGAATAAGAAACGATGAAACCAAGAGAGATGCCCGCAAACTGCGCTCATCCACAAGTGGAAGTGGAGCTTTTAAAATGTGATCAAAATGTGGCAAACTTTTCTCTGCTATTATTGGTCTCAACGGCCACAATAGAAGCCACAAGGACCGTAATCTTAACTTTTAATTCTTTTTTAAAAAATATTTCTCCGGAGAATTTTTCTTCTGCGGGTGTATTGATCATTGTCAGACATTGACGGACTAGCTATTACGACAGGCTAGCAAGAACGATTGCAGGTCAGTGAGTACTTCGGTCAGTTCTTGCACTGATCGTGAAGGCAGAGTAAGAAAATTCATGAGCTTTTTAAAAAGTATAACCGGTATGGGTTTAACGCCCCTATCAACAGTATTGGGTTATTTAGGAGGCGAGACCATCTTCGAATTAAACGTCTGCCTCCGTTAGGACCGAGCCAAAAGGGTTGAGAGCCAAAAGGGTTGAGAGCCAAGCTATCTGAGAAAATCAGAGCTATCTGAGAAAATCAGACAGCCTGCTAGGTTGAGAGCGGGGCTCTCGTGGCCTAGAGGCTAAGGTGTTCGAGCCGCTCATTCAAAAGTCCCGGGTACGAATCCGAACAGCGACGGAAAAATTTCCTTCTCTAAAAAATTGTCTCCTTTCACCTCCTTTCCTGCTCTCTAGCAATGTTCTATTGTCTGCTTTCACCTTCTTTCCTGCTCTCTAGCAATGTTCTATTGTCTGCTTTCACCTCCTTTCCTGCTCTCTAGCAATGTTCTATTGTCTGCTTTCACCTTCTTTCCTGCTCTCTAGCAATGTTCTATTGTCTGCTTTCACCTCCTTTCCTGCTCTCTAGCAATGTTCTATTGTCTGCTTTCGTCCTCACTTTTGCCCCAACACCCTCACCTCGTTTGCCCCCTCCTCTGGGCTCCTGACTCTTTCTACAGCTACACCATGATGTTGTTACTGTTGTTGTTGTTGTTGTTGTTGTTGTTGTTGTTGTTGTTGTTGTTGTTGTTG
>NW_004798093.1:217701-221123 GCF_000002075.1 Aplysia californica | reverse complement strand
GGGGGGTGATGAAATTATGATTAAAGTAGCAACTGGCCGTGCGTCTGCTGTACAAACTGGCCCTCCGGCTTCCGTGCAAACGATGCAGGATTGAATCTCGGATAGAACATTTCTACAGGAATTTAACCCTAGATCTTTCTTCGGAGAGTTAGGAGAGTTTGGCTGTATAGCACCCTGCAGGAGGCGGGCAGTCATACGCGGTTTTCCATTTAGTGAACGTTTTGTTTTGGGTGGAAAAGAGCGTAACACACAATCAAAACAAAGAAACAGCCATAACAAATCCGTGACATGCACGGCCCGTGCACGATCTCGAGTCGTCCGTTTCTTTTTCTTTCAAGTGTTTTTGCTATCGTTATCTCTTTCTAGAGAAATGTTGCCGTTGCTTCGCCTAAACATGAGTAAACTACTACCTTCACCAGCACCCTGAAACACTGTAAAGATTGTTTAAGGGTTTTATATTTATCGTACATGCCGAAAGGCTAGAACTCATATGGTCGCTGGACTGGAATAGTAAAGCATTTAGTATACACTGTCAGCTACAATAATAATAACATACCCCCGATACGACCTTTTACCCAGAACTCCGGCCGTGCTATTTACGCACAGCGAACGTCTTGCCACATTCTGTGATCATAATCTCTCCGCGAGTGACCTTCGACCCCCCACCGCACACGGGCCAGCGAGTGCACGACAGTAACGTAAGTAGCTTTGAGCGTCCGGTGTTGACCAGCAGAGACAACTGTTTCTGTTTCTCCCAGGGTCTGACCGAACAATTCCGCGGGTGAACACATCCCGTTAGGGGCACGAGAGGAGCTTATTGACTGTACCAGAAGACCCGATTGGCTGTGTCTAATTGCTCTTTCAGTCAGCTGCCCCCAAAGACCTGATCTCCTTTCGTTCTGCGCGGGGGAATAATAAATGGCGTAACGAAAGAAAAGGCATGACAGTGTGAAAATCGCTGCCATTGTTTCGGTGCCATTTTAACGTACCCAATATTGGGGGTCAAAGAAACCTTTGAATGAAGGCGGCGGGATTTTATGGGTTAGTCTGGCAGAAGAGTGCAACCGTGCCCAAAATAGGCAGCGACACGAACTTTTACGGCTGTCGAAAGCTGGAAACGAAGGAGAGAGAGGGGGTTCGAAGACGAGAAAGGAAAGTAAGGGAGAAAAGAAAAGATGCAATCGACTCAAATGAGAAAAAGAAAGAGTGGAAGGAGGAGACGGTGGTGGTAGCGGCGAAAAACAACAATAAATTCAAAAACAGAAACAAAAACAACAAAAATTGAGGAGGACGATGACGAAAAAGAAACTTGAAGACAAAAACACACACACACAAGAACAATAAGAACACGAGCGAGAACTATAGGAATTTCAAAAAAGAACCATTTCTTTAAGTTGATTAGACTCCAAAAAAATCTCGCTGGTCCACGAAGCGATAAAACCGTCCTGAGCGACCTCTACCTTAATGCAGAAGAAATATGTCGAAAACATTTCTGGGGTAATGCCATTCTTAAATCTGCTTCAAAAGACGGCAGGATCCCCGGGAAGCATTGAGCCAAGACTGCTTTTTTTTGCGGGGCGAGAGTTATGATGCGCACCACAGCGAAATAGCACTGCCAACAGAAACGTCGGCGCGCATACGAAACAACTTTGATCACTGGTATATCCAGGTAAGCGCGAGAAGCATTTAAAGTGCGTGTACACTTAAGAGCATAAGAGCATAGTGGGTGGGGGAGGGGAGGGGATAGAGGGGGGAGGGAGGAAAAAAAATGAATATCTCGTCTCCTCCACTGTGCACACGATACCCTCTCGATTCAGGTGAGGTGAGGTGAGGAGGAGGGGAGGGGTGCACATAAAATACTGTGCATAGGTATTTTCAAAAATATTTTCGCGCGCTCGTCTTCTTCCCCCGCCTCCCCCCGTTCTGAGCATTTCAATTTCCGAGAACGTTTGGAATTGGCGATTTGGCTCGTCCAGCATAATCTTTTCCGATGCAGTAGTGCCGAGATAAGCTTGGCTCGAGTAGAGCTCTTTAAAAAATTTCGTGGGGGAGGGGGGGGGGAGACTCGTGGCCTAGAGGTATTCGCCTCTCATTCAAAGGTCCTAGGTTTGAATCCGGAGAGCGACGGAAAAATATTTTTTTCTCTAAAATTGTCTCCCTTCACCTCCTTTCCTGCTTTCTAGCAATGTTCAGTCGTCTGCTTTCGTCTCCACTTTCTGCCCCCACGCCCTCACCTCCTTTGCCCCCTCGTCTGTGCTCTTGACTCTTTCTGCAGCCTTTCTACTGCTACTCCTTGGCTCCTTCTTACAAGTGTATTTCAGTCACACCCCTGATCTTCTGGCAGGAAAGATCTACACACTAGCCTTCTCGGACAAGGGCGAAAAATCTCGGAGGTCCCCGTGTGCAGGTTGCGCATGTTAAAGATCCCTTGGTGGTCTAAAATCGATAAGAGTATGCTTCAGCCGCCACCAGGGCAAAATTTAAAATTTCCTACCAACTGAAAATGTTTACGGTGTCCCGAGCGATCATATGACATTATGCTGTTACGAGCACAGTAAAAGATGTACCCAAAAAAAAAAGAAGATTTCGCTGGGAGAACCGGGGAACAGCGACCAGGGAACCAGGGAACAGCGACCAGGGAACAGCGACTATATTAATTATATTATACTTAATCATGATGAATCTGATTATTGTACCGATACTCAAATGGTTTTGTCCTGTTTTTGCTGCTTGCTGATGAAAATGGACTCCCTTTCATTACTGGGCCAACATATTATTTGGGGTAAAAAAAGAGATTTTTGTTTGGTCGCTGGCCTACAGGAGTATCATGCATGTTGGTGAATAATTAATAAATGAGCTAGAATTTGTTTTTTAAACGCGGACAGACGAAAGGGATCAAGCTATAGCATCTGTTGTTTTAGTGTGTTGGGGTCAATCACAATGCAAGTAAGGTCAACAATTTTCACGACATGCGTTCTGCTTACACTTATGAGTACCTAAAAATTGGTGCATGCATACACAACTTCGTCATAATGCAGGCTACATACTGCATGGTGGTGTTGCCGTAGGAGGTATTCTATTTTTACTCTAAAATGTAAGTTGTACCCAATGGAGGAGACGAGATATTCATTTTTATTTCCACTAAAAAGGAAGATCGGGGCTCTTTTCGTGCTGCTTAATAATTGACAAGAAATAATTCACAACAAAATACATACAATAAATACAGATGCACAACATAAAAACATACACGCACGCATGAATACACGCTCACACGCGGAGAGAGAAAGAGGGAGGGAGAGAGAGAGATAGAGGGAGAGAGAGATAGACAGAGACAGAGACAGACAGACAGACAGACAGACAGACAGAGAGACAGACAGACAGACAGACAGACAGACAGACAGACAGACAGACAGACAGACAGA
>NW_004798093.1:215228-216554 GCF_000002075.1 Aplysia californica | reverse complement strand
TGACAGAGCTTTCATTTTGAGAAAAGAGCTGATTATTTGTTTCTCTCTTGTCTTTGCTTTGTTTCGTTTCTTGTTGTCGGTTTGTTTATTTATGTGAACTGGTTTTCTTTTTGTCGTTTTTTCTTGTTTGTTTGTTGAGTTGGTTGGTGGGTTTTGGGGTTTAAAAATTGTTGGGTGGTTATTTGTTTTTTGTTGTTGTCGGTTTTTTTTGTTTTTTTTAATTGTTCTTTTAGTGGGGAAGTGGGAGAATTCTGCCGTCTTCCACCATAACACCCAAGCTGCTTCTCCTTTCGACTAGACAAAGATTTCGGATATCATGAGAATTTTAAGTGACGTAGACACGTTTTATCTGCGCGGAGCGTCTCTCGATCCTTATAACTATAATACTACAGAATCTACGGGATGGCTGGTACAATTGTGAGCAGATGTGGGTTTTTTTCTTGGGGTTTTCCAGCGTAATTTAATTGTATACCGCAAAAATAGTAGTTATGCTATACCAAAAACAATGACGTGATAGAGCAAAGCTGATGCCATTTTGTTGGGTTCAGCGACCTCGAATTACTATGAATCAAGTCTCAGATTCCATGCCACAGAATAAAAGTAAAATGTTGTTGCCCAACGATATCAACTCACAACGGACCACATTCATTATTTGAGTTGACCCCGCGGGCCAGACTGAAATTGCTTGCAGACTTGCAGATATACGCTTAGATAACCGATAGCATTTGTACAGCGCAAACTCCCGCTCAACAGCAAGCTATATGCGCTTTACTATCTATATTATACAACATCCCAGCAAAAGACCGAGATGCTCGACAAACAACGATTATAGTCTTCCCATTCGGGAATCGAACTCGTGTCTCGAGATCTTGCTTGCCACAGCCAAGGACCTAACCGCTACACCACATACGCCGATATCATCGTGTCGTGCCTATCGTTAAAAGCTCTCTCTTTTCGTAGATGTTTCTTACAAGATAAAAAGCCCCAGGGGTGACTGACATGCTCTTGACAACGAGATCTCTGGTACCAGGGCACTCTCTATAGGTCAGAGGTCACTGATATATTCGCAAGCCTGGCACTTGAGGTTGATTTGAAGGTCAGCCGCGAAAGATTAGCCCAGGGGGTCAAGCTGTGATGAACTCTGACAGGTTAAAGGTTAATGCTCAAAGGCGAGCGTGCTCGGGGGTCGGGGGGTAGGAATTAACTCGCTCTGCATGGGGAGATAGCTATGTGTGGAGGTGCATGTCGTGCATGTCTGTGTTTGTGTCTGTCTGTCTGTCTGCCTGTTTTTCTTTCTGTCTCCTGCATGTGTGTGTGTGTGTGTGT
>NW_004798093.1:210579-212031 GCF_000002075.1 Aplysia californica | reverse complement strand
CTGCACAAAGAATCAGGAGCCCAGAGGAGAGGGCAAAGGAGGTGAAGGGGTGGGGGGCAGAAAGAGGAGACGAAAGCAGACGACAGAACATTGCTAGAGAGTAGGAAAGGAGGTAAAAGGAGACAAATTTAGAGAAGATAATTTTTTGGTCGCTACCCAGTTTCGAACTCGGGACCTTTGAATGAGAGGCGAACACCTTAACCTCTAGGCCACGAGAGCCCTCGGGCTTGTTTTGTTTGGGTTTTTTTCGCATTATTTTGCAGTGATGTCTTTTTTGTTTCATTTTTGTTTTTGGCTGTCTTGTCTGGTTGGTTTTGTTTGTTCTCTTTTGATATCTTTTGTAAATGTAGATGTTTTAGCGACCCCATCATCACAATTATTTCGATCATTTAGGAGACGTGCTTCGACCTTACCTGCCGTCAGAGCCAACCCGGGCTGAGAAGGATACAACACCTCAACAGAAAGACCGAGACACTCAATAAGATTTCTCTCCATACGGGAATCAAACTAGGTCTCCTGCGTGAGATGACAGAGTGCCTAACCGCTACACCACAGACACCAGTGGTCTTAATGTCCTACGCACACTGCATACTAGAGAAGGTTTCGCCAAATCCCTATCGAATAGTATAGTGATGAATTTGAAGGTGGTCATTCTGATACTGCTTCTTAAAATCCTCCAAAATCCCCGTTGGCTATGTTTAGACAGTGTCCCGTAAAACATCTTCAAAAAATAAAAGCTACCTACATAAACAGCCAAAACACCTACGTCATATTATAGATCTTTCAAATAGAGAAAATATGTTGTAATACATTTATAATCATCTTTCTACACCTCCATATAATCTGAATAGTATGTAATACATTGATAAACCTGAACGTGAAAAATATCTACGTCTATAATATTATTTGTATATGATATAATATGTGTGTATTGCTATGTCTACAATGTGTGCATGTTATGTCTACAAATAAATTATGTATATAAAATAACCATCTTAAAAAATCAAACAAGTTTTGACTTTCTAGGTTACATCAAGATTTTGCTCCATTACGATGTGGGGCCAGATACTTTTTTATCTTACTCTTTTACAGGTAGAGTGAGATAGGATCGAATAAACGTCGCAGTCTAATTTGATGAAGAAAAGCAAATATAAAAAAGGTCCATTTAGAGGGTAGCTGGCGGGTGCTCTGGTGTGAGTATTTGCATGAAACATCTATTGTCCTCATCCTTCTTTTTTAGTTTATTAATCTGTTTTGACAACTCAGAACGTCCGCACTTATATAACCTAATTGTGATGCAAGTACCGTAAAACTCTTACTAAGACAAAGGTCGGGGCATTTGGAGTATGAGCATCAGTTTTGAACGATACAGCTGCCGTTCAAACTCCAAACATCACGGTACGACATTTATCACTGCTGGTGTACGTGTGTGTGTGTGTGTGTGTGTGTGTG
>NW_004798093.1:205514-206635 GCF_000002075.1 Aplysia californica | reverse complement strand
CTCTCTCTCTCTCTCTCTCTTATATTAAGTAAAAGCGCAAACCATTAAGAATATTTTCCACATCGACGCTTCGATTCGTCTCTGTTTGTTTTCATTTTAATTAAGAACAAGTCCGAAATCATTAGCTATTTTCCTTGACGAAAATAAATGGAAAACTTCAAGCCCAGAATAGACTTCCCTTTTAGAAGAACAACAACTGATGTTTCTGCGGTTTTAATGCCTTGCAAATGAGCGTTCTGCGAAAACACGTTCCGAACGCCGTTTAGCAGAGAAGATTGTGAGACTAATGGTTAAAATATCATAGCCACTACCATTTCTAATTAAATACAACTTTCTCGTTGTGCAAACAGTTTTTTTTTTCCCTTTTCAAGCGTATACAACTTTAAACCATTTGCTTTTAATAAGCTAAAGAAAAACGAAATGTAATACAAAGAAAAGTTCTTTGATAGATAAGCGGGTCTTGCTTATAAATAGGTATCATCTCTAGCCTGTCTGCTCATAAAGTACTTGCTATTCCTCGATCACGAACATGATTTTCTTCCAGACTGACAAATGTGAGTTCCCTTGTTTGAATCTTATTTGTGACAAGTTTTGGTTAAAAATGGCTCAAACATGACCAAGTTATTGCCCTTTCAATGGATCTTCCCTTTGTTTTTAGACACCCGATATATTAACATGCATGGGGTAAAAGATCCCTTGCCCCTCTCACCCACCTACCCCCCTCTTCGCCACATCCCCCAAAATGAAAAAAAAAACCTTTCTGTTCCAAGCATCTGGATTTTGAGATTTACATGTAAGCTAAATACACGAGCTTATAACAGCTACTTGCAAACAGAGAATCTCGCTGCAAGCTTACAGAAGGCAGATAAAACTCCCTGTAACTTTCCTAATCTTCCGGCAAAGAGTTTTATGTCTGTACAGGGTATGAGATAAAGTCTTGTTCCATCTTTAAGTGCGCATGGCTTTATCTGGCCACAGACGAGTTTCCGTGTGGGGTCTTAGCTGTGGTGTCTTTTCTTATGTCGTCTAAACAACGGGACCTGAGATTGTGGGGCACACGGCACAGCACAAATGAAGAAGTCTGGTTTCTGCAATTCGCCAAATCGTGTTATTCTCCCCCC
>NW_004798093.1:201275-202644 GCF_000002075.1 Aplysia californica | reverse complement strand
ACAGACAGACTGACAGACAGACAGACAGAAAGTAAAAAAGTACGACCTAACAGTGGCACCCTCTGGCCACCCACCCCAGCGTCTGTCAAGTAGTGTTTAGGTGCTTCGCTGTCGCACGTAGAAGATCTAAGTTCGATTCCCGAGCGGTAAGACTTTTTTAAAAGTGAGAGCCGCATCTCGGCCTTTTTACTCGGACGTTTTATAATTATAATATCCTTTACAGCCAGGGTTGGCGCCGACAAATCCATTTTCCCGTTTACGATACGCTTCCCTAAGAATACAAAGTTCTACTTGACATTTTTGGACGTTTTGAGTTATTAAGTCAGTGAGATCAGATCAGAAACCCTTTCTGTTCTATCTGCTCGATCAAAATCGTAAGATTATTCGGAGTGGTTATCAAGATATTCAAAGAACTGCATTCCAAAAAGTTTGATATAATGTGTAACTCAAAATGTTTGACGTCAAATTTCACAAAACTAGGTACTGAGCAGAATATAGAACATTGTAATTCTGAGGTAGCAAATAGGTGGCCCCGAGCCCTCTTGGATAATTTCGTCTGTACTTTCGTCAACAGTACGGTATTCCACCACAAAGGAGGTTGCTGCAACGCGTGCTTCTATGCTGAGCTGGGGTATTACATGTACATGTTACCCCCAAACCACCAAATGGTTCAGGAAACGGGGGTCGGGGGAGGGAGGGGTGATGTTACTTTTGATAGTGGACAGGGGTCTGCTTGTTTCCTGGGAACAAAAGAGGTTAGGTAAAGGTCTACTTGGGCCCTTCATTTGGAACTTATCCGACCAACTACGCACATTCAAGGTCTCCAATAACTGTCGAGCCAACATTAGGGGTGTTCATTTACACCGTCAAGGAGGTCGCAATTTTTCAATTTTTCAGCATGTTTTGGATTTGTGTTCGCATGTCGTTTTCCTAACTCCCTCTAGATTTGTTTTTCTTGAGTGGAGGTGAGGGATGGGGGATGGGGGCGTTTCTTCGTTTGTTTCTGTCTGGATTGGTTTGTTTTCTTTTGTTTTGTTTGGTTGGGGTTTTTTGGGGGGTTTATTTGGGGGGGTGATGGGGAGAAGGAGTTGACTGCCAGCTCAGCCGTAATGCTGTAAACGAAATTCCCGTGAAAGCAATAAGGTTCAGACAATTATCTTCCAAACAAAAGCCCCATGCATCATCCTTCCTTTCTCTGTCCCCTTCCCGTGGGCCGGGACCAGACAGAAGGGAAGTAGTTTACTTCCTGACGTTGTTCTAGATCTCCTGGCTTGTCAGAGGTCGCTTCCAGACAACGTATCGCTGTCAGACGCTCAATTTCCACTCCACACCTAACCCACCCCTTTTATTTTCCTCCGTTGCGCCACCC
>NW_004798093.1:197985-199083 GCF_000002075.1 Aplysia californica | reverse complement strand
GTTATTTTGGCTTTTGTTAATTTTGTTTTCAAAACTCCATATTTTAATATTTCTAACTTCCCAGCAAGTTTTGCTGACTCAGAAATTAGAAAGGGAAATAGAAAGAAAGATTTCGTCTCCACTCTTTCCAGTCCTATAGATTTTTAAATAGATTTAGGGGACAGACTTTGTATCTTAAGAATGATGAAATAGTAGTAGCTTTAAGCTTTTTACAATTGCCAAAATACTTCACCAACAGCATTCACTTGTGACTTTCTTGAAAGCAGAGACCATTCTAAAGTGAATGGCTTTTATTAAGACAAAGGACGAATAAATTAAAGAAATAAATATGAACTTGAATACGTTCCAAGCCAGAGAAAATACAAAAAGCGATGACGTATTGTAATTCGTTGTACGTAAATCCGTTTCATACCCTCTGCTTTGTTATTTTTTAAAAATAAATTAATAAACACCCAAGACAAAAATATAATATCCTGCAAATCGTCAGCAACGCTCGTTCCTTTTGCCTCTAGATAAAACAACGAAGATTAGTTAAAACTGCATGTCATCATATTTATAAGCAAGGCGTTCCAGTTGTTCGGAGCAGCTGTCCTTCACCTGTTTCTGTAAATATGCGGGGGGGGGGAATCCAAAGCAAACAACATAAACATTTCCTGTTTTTAAGTAACTAAGCCTATAAGTATAAGTTGGCCAACAATGAACAGTTTCCTATTATTTTTTTCCTTCTATGAAAACACACTGCCCAAACACCCCGTATCAACGCTGATGTTCTTACAAGATGTACAGTTTGCAACAGCCAGGGTATGTCAATTAGCAGCTACGTCTTTACCTCCTGGGTAAATCCTTTTTCTTTTTCAAAATAATTTTTATCTGGAACCTTCTTTTCAAAGCTTTATCTATTTATAAGCTTCACAAACAAACAGTTTATGTCTTTCTTCATCTCCCAGCTCCAGTACTTTGTATCTCTTTCTATGTACCTCATGCACTTCACATCGGGCCTATCCTGTCATACTGTTTTTAGTACTATCTAATTCATGTGTTTATATATCTCAACAGCGCATCAAGTTAATCTCTTTTTTTACCCCCCCTCTCTCTCTC
>NW_004798093.1:195367-197690 GCF_000002075.1 Aplysia californica | reverse complement strand
CGCAGAAAGAAAGAAAAGAGAGAGAGAGAGAGAGAGAGAGAGAGAGAAAAAATGAAGGAGAGAGAGACAGAGAGAGAGACAGAGAGAGACAGAGAGAGCGAGAGAGAGAGCGAGAGAGAGAGCGCGTGTAATAACCACCTTTACAACACTTTCTCTCTATCTTTACACCCTCTTCACAAGACGCCCAACCCGTCACCACACTCTGTACACATCACATTCTAGAGATCTATCTATCTACTTTCTTCCCTTATCCATCAGTACCATCTGTCATTCCACTTTCTCTCTGCACACCATCATTTGGCTCCTTACACCCGCTCCTCCAAGACAACTTCACGTCTTATAGCGACTCACCCCGCGATATTATCTTCTTCCAACCATCACTTTCTTCCTTTAATGTCTCATTATCGTTATCTACGCACTACGCTCGCATGAAAGTACACAGAGTTCCCTACACCTTGTAGTATATTCATTCAAATATCCTCCTCCTGTCCGACCTTATCTTCCCTACCCGATATTTATCTCCGCACATCTTTTTCTCACACTCCATCTCTCTGAAGTAATTGCTTTTCCCCCCCGAGTTCTTTCATACCGTCTAATACATTCTTTCTGTATATCGTTTTGTCAACCAAGCACACAGTGCTCATGACTCAGAAGAGAGGAAGTAACATAAGGTAACTGGCACACTCACACATACACTCGCGTGGAAGCTTACAGGAAATGACATAATTTTGTACAGATTATATAACTTCTAAAAGACTCATACTGGGGACGTTTTGACCCAGTGCGCTGAGCTAAAAAGGTCGCGAGTTCCATTCTCAGCTGTCTCAGGTAAAAACTACACTACTGCACTCTCGTTTTCCTGGGTACTTTCAAACAAATGTCATCAATGCGGTAATTGTTAGGGTCTTTCTTTACCTTGCTGGCAAAGAGAACAATTCGTCACGCGGTTACTGTTAGGAAATATATCTTATCGACTGTCTCCTCTTTCTGCTAAGATGCATTGCACACAGCTGAGTTTCGTCCTGAATGATAACAGTAGTAACAATGGTACGTCAGCCGATGTCTGATGACTACCAATACATCTGTAGAGGAGAATATTTTTCTTAAAGAAAAAAAATATATAAGGATTAAGAAAACTTGTGGCTTTGATAATAATAAATAATAAATGACATCTCGCATAGCTCTCAACCCCAATTAAAGTATACAGGCTCTGAGCGCTTTACAACACAATACAATGTACAACAGTAATAACATTAAACGTTGTGTTCCGACTAAAAGAAAATCACTTCAATATTCATCTTATTAATTTAAAAACAGAAATGACTTCAGCTGACATTTGAATGAACCAAAAGATTTGATCTCTCTTAAAGTACTTGGCAAAGCATTCCAGATCTTGGGGCCTTGATATTCAAATCTCTTTCACCCATTGTTTCAAGTTTCATAGATGGTAAAAGAAATGTCTTTTTGTCAGCTGATGACCTTCAACTGCGAGTTGGAATGTACAGTCTTAATAGATTTGATAAATATGACGGCGCATTATCATTCAAGCAATGGTCAATGAGCCCTATTCTGTCAGAGAAGAGTCTGCCTTATTTTGAGCATCTAAAAAGCTTCACTATTATTATGAAGAATAAGAAATGAAACTGTGAAATTGCTTACGTTTATTTGTCGTTTTCTATGTCATGTCTCCATGTGGCAATGAATATTACCCAGATAGACTTTAAAAAAAAATATTTAATCGTTGCCTCCTACAAAATATCACCATCAAGATATCTTCTTGTCCTACCATCTTCTTGCTTTCGTTTAAGGAATAGGATTTTTTTAACGTGAAAATGCTTCGGACCTGAGAAACAGGACAGGTGATGCTGAAAATTTGTTCGCTGTACATCTTTCTGGCGCACACGCAGATGTATCGGCATGGAGCAGTTAAGTAGCATTCCTGTTCTGAGCTTTCTTCAGTTTTTATATTATATCAGGCATATCTCTTACTTGTTCCACCTTTCTCACCAGCGTGAAGCGGTGACGCCCTTCGCCGTTGCACGCAGAAGACCCTAGTTCGATTCCCGAGTAGTATGACAATTTTTAATGGAGTATTTCGGTCTGTCTGCTGGGACGTTGTATCCCTCTCAACCACGGTTGGTCCTAACAGGTTAATTACCACCAACAAAAAAAAATAGAGGAAAATGTGGTACTTGCACCAAAAAGAGATAAACAGAGCTTCCCACTATTGTGCCGAGCTCAAATGAAATGACGTCCAACGGTCAGAGAGAGAGAGAGAGAGAGAGAGAGAGAGAGAGAGAGAGAGAGAGAGAGAGAGAGAGAG
>NW_004798093.1:193322-194493 GCF_000002075.1 Aplysia californica | reverse complement strand
TGTGTGTGTGCGTGTGTGTGTGTGTTTGTGTGTATGTGTGTGTTTGAGTGTGTCTAAACAAACTTTCCACTCACCCTTACCCTCTACTCACCCTTACTCACCCTTACCCACCACTCACCTTTACCGCCTATTTACACTTACTCACCACTCACCGTTACTCACCATCCACCCGTACCTTCCTTTCATCCTTACCCTCCTATCACCCTTACCCCCCTTTAACATTACCAACCATCAACCTTTACCTACCACTCACCCTTATCCTACTACCACTCTTACCCTCCATCCAAAAACCCTTACCCACTACTCACCCTCCTTACCCTCCACTCACCCTTACCTTCCACTCACACTTACCCTCAACTCACCCTTACCCACCATTCACCCTTAACGCATATTTACACTTACCCACAACTAACCGTTACTAACCATCCACTCATACCCTTCATTCACCCTTACGATCCTATCCTACTACCGCACTTACCCTCCTAAAACCCTTACCCACCACTCACCCTTACCATCTACTCGCCCTTACCACCCATTTACCTTTACCCGCCACTCACAGCCACTCATTCGTAGACCGTCTGAAGATAAACACAAGTGCATCTGGACAATATCGAGCGCCAATTGTGAACGACAGAAAGCGATTAAACTAGCGCAAACTGTACGTAAGTGGGCCAGAAGGAAGCCACAGGTTACACTAAACTTGTTCGTAAGTCTGTCTTCCTTTCTGGTAGTAAGAACGGGGGTTATAAATAAAGTCCTTGGATGGGAAGTAAGTAAGTCAGATTTTACGCCCTCATCAACTCAGTGGAAATCATTCATGAGACGGGCTGCTTCCGCACCGGATTGTCATGGTTATCTGGGCTAACCAACAGAAAGTAAAAAGTACTCGATAAAATATCTCCCCCCGCGCAGGAAGCGAACGTTTGCCTTGGAGTGCAGCAAGGTAAAAAAGCTCAAAGGTTCGACGGGGCGTCTCGCTCGTGGTCTACAGGTACGGTGTTCGCTTCTCGCTCAATAGGTCCCGGGTTCGAAACCTGACAGTGACGGAAAATTTTCTTCTCTAAAACGGGGGGCTTTCGTGGCCTAGAGGTTAAGGTGTTCGCCTCTCATTCAAAGGTCCCTGGTTCGAATCAGGGTAGCGACCGACAAATTTTCTTCTCTAATATTGTCT
>NW_004798093.1:191278-191674 GCF_000002075.1 Aplysia californica | reverse complement strand
CTCTGATCTCTGATCTATTTGCGTACATCTCCCCCCCTCCCAGCCATACACGAGGTCTATAACCCTGTAACCCGCTACCCCTCACCACAGTGCCAGCCGTTACAATTTATTCCCAGGTTTTCAAGCCAGTAGGGATGATCTCCTGGAACGTGCCATCGAAAGAAAAGAAGAAGAAAAGGTTAGAAGAACAAAATAAAAAATATAGAAATGAAAAGGAGAAAAAGAAGCGGCAGACCCGAGAGCCAGTACCGTTCTAAATCGTCTGCATTCTCCCAGGCCTGTCGACAAGGCAGTTACACCTGAGACCTGGGCCAGACGCGAGGGATTAGTCACATGGAGGTAGCTACAAGGAGGAGGGTACACGGGGGTTGAGGGAGGGAGGGAGAGAGAGAGAGA
>NW_004798093.1:189072-190594 GCF_000002075.1 Aplysia californica | reverse complement strand
AGAGAGGTGCGATAGAGAAAGGAGAGAAGGAGACAACGAGAAAACGATTGCTATTTAAACCTTCAAGAGACATGAAAAGCGCATAACTCATCCTGGGGAAAATAGGAGGAAAAGACCACCAAAAAAAGTAGCTGACGAGCAAACTAGCTCAAAAACAGGCAGCAGAAACCCCAGAGATCTTATCAGAAGGAAATAAAGAAAGGAGGGAATGAAAAGGAAAAGGGGGAAAATGAAGGAAGAAAGGAAAGCAAGAAAGAAAGAGAGAAAGAAAGAAAGAAGGAAAGACAGAAAAAAGGGAAAAAAGGGAGGAGAGAAAAACAGAAGAACAGAAAACAAGGAAGGAGGGAAAAGGAAGAAAGAAAGAAAGAAAAAACGAAAGGAAGAAAGAACGCAAGAAAGGACAACTTTATTCTGATCTAAACAGAAAGAAGGAGCGATAAGACGAATGTATCTCTTTCCCCGTGGGGAAAACTCGCCTCCTGCAAAGGTATGCGTGCAGACGGCGTCGTAATTCATAAAGAAAACATAATTTCACCAGTTACAACAAATTGGCTGACATATAATACGTACTGTAGAATACACAGTATCACTGCTTACAGGGCAATGAAAGAAGACACGAGTGGAGATATGAAATTAGGGGGGAAAACCCGGAAGAAGGACTGTATATTTTGGTTGTTGTTGTTTTGTTGTTTATTTGTTTGTTTGTTTGTCCGTTTGTTTGTTTGCTTGTTTATTTATTTATTAGTACGTTTGTTATGTTTGTTTGCTTGTTTGTTTGTTATTCGTTTTGTTGCTTTTTTTTGTTTGTCTGTTTGTTTTTGTTGGGGGGGGGTTGTTTGGGGGGTTGGTTTTGTTCTTGTTTTATTTTGCTTTTGTTTTTGTTTTTATACGTAAGTGCTTTTACATCGACACAATTTAGATAATTAAGGAGGCCGCCTTTGACCCTGCTTTTCAGAACCAACCAGGACTGAGAGGGATACAACGTGCCAGCTGAAAGACCGAGACACTCGAACTTCTCCCCACACGGAAAACGAACTAGGGTCTTGCGCGTGCCACTGTGAAGTGCCTAACCGTTACACCACAAATGTGGGTGGTGTAGGGAGCAGGTTATATTTTAATATTCTAAGGTCCTTGGGGTGGTGGCATATTTGTGGCCAGCGTTTTACGGCCCAATCGGCTCCACTTAAATCATTTTAGAGGCGGACTGTTTCAACCCCGGCTGTCAAGACCAATTCCTGCGTGTGTGGGATACATTCCTGGGGAAAGATGGAGGAACTCGGTGGAATATCTTCCCCAGGGGAGACTCGAACTGACGTTCTTTGCGTGCATAGTAAAGTGCTAGCCATTACTCAGGAGGCGTCAGTGAGGCAGGCTTAGACGGAAACGACCTTTCTTATCTTTTTGTAAGCTTTTCTGCGTCCTATAGGAAGGAGTATGAGGATTGGGTGGGGTGGTGTAAGAAGGTGAGTGGGGATGGGGGTAGGCAAAGAGAGAAAGAGAGAGAGAGAGAGAGAGAGAGAGA
>NW_004798093.1:186339-188408 GCF_000002075.1 Aplysia californica | reverse complement strand
GGCAAGACCTTTTATATCCATTTCAAACACATTTCTGTGTATATTTTACAGGGAAAACACAGATAAAGACACAACAAATATAAATTTTCAGTTTCCAAGAACTCTCAACTTTGGCGGCCATTTTCTCGCTAATTTTACATCTCAAACTAGGCGACCCCCATCCTCCCTGAAACTCAGATATCTCGACTTGCATTCAAGATAGATGGGTATTTTTTCCATTGAAATATAGACGTACGAACAAGGATCAAGGTGATACCAGTAACTCAAAATTTCACCAAAATTGACGAGCGCCTGATTCCACCGCGTCGTGACACACTATAGAGTACGGCAGTCAGAACACTCTCTCTTGTGGACAACCGAGTAGGGCAAACGAGCTTTTTTCTTGTTTTAGTAAGAGTTTTAAAGGATTTGCAACACAATAAGGTCATATAAGTGCCGAACATTAGAAGTCTTCCATAGAGTAACAATCATTCCAAAAAAAAGGAGGAGAGAAAAAGGACAATAGATGTTTGATAGGAAAGAAGAAGCAAACCACACCAGAGCACCCGCCAACCACCCACGACGAGCCACGATGAACAAGCTAGTAGCCAACACACTACACTGATTGCTATTCAAACCAAATTGTCCAAGAAGGGCATCCATTGTCAGGAGAAAATTGTTTGTCTTAGACAACGTCTTGGACAGTCTCATTTTGATATTCTTTGTTTGATAAGTGTTTTACGTCGCTCGCAACTGCATAAGGTCATATGAGCACGCAGGACGCATTAAACATTTTAGTTTGGTAGGAATTAATTTTGAATTTCGCCAGGGTTGCGGCCGAAGCCTAATTTTATCGATTGTGGACCATAAAGGGATCTTTAACGGCGCAACTTGCATACAGGTTCTCCGGTATTTTTCGCCCTCATCCGAGAAGGCTAGGTGTTAGATCTTACCTATCTTAAGATCAGGGGGTGTGTGGCTGAAAGACATCAGCAAGAGAGAGCCAAGAAGTAGCAGTAGAAAGGCTACAGTAAGAGTCTGGAGCTTAGAGGACGGGGCTAAGGGAGTGGGGCGGGGGGCGGGGAGACAGAAAGTGGAGACGAAAGCAGACGACAGAAATCATTAGAGAACAGGAAAGAAGGTCAAAGGAGAAAAATTAAGAGAAGAAAAATGTCCATCCCTATCATGTTTTGAACCCTCGACCTTTTGAATAGAGGCAAACACCATAACCTCAAGACCACGATCGAACCCCTTTATATTCTTTTTTTAAAAAACCGGAACAAGGGAATTGGATCGTGTACGTTTGTATTTACAGATGATTGTCTTAGACATGTGACCTTTAGAGCAGGTTCTACTGTAATTGCAAATCTTTTACTCTCCTTTCGATACAATTTAGGTCATGCGGGGCGTGGGTGGGCTATTTCACCCCTGCTTGTCAGGGTCAATCCATCCGGTCACAGTGGGACACAGCGGTCCACAAAACAGACGTAGACAACTCGATAAAAGAATTTCCCCTCCCAGGAATTCAACTCATGTGTTCTGCGGGCAACGACGACGAACCTAACCACTACACCAAATACCAGGAGGCAGCTGGAACACAGGGCCGAATTCCGGAAGTTGGTGGCTACTCTGGGCGATATTGTGGTTTGCTCTTTTCCCCCTATCAAACATAATCTATAGGCCTGATCTCTGCTCCTTTTTGGTGTTTGTTACTCTCTTGTAACACCTCTAATCTGCGGCACATATTATGACCTTATAGTGTTGCAAGTGCCGTAAAACGTTTATTAAAACAAAACAGCCAAATTCGGGAAGTTAAGCTTTCTTTTTCCCCGGCAGAGAGCCAAAGAGGCTGACAAAGAAAGGCGCACAAAAAGGCATGTGGTGTCATCGCAAGTGGGGATTTTGGTCTCTCTAAAAATTTGAGAGCACTTGACTCGTTCAGTATACTTGGAGTAATATTATACGGCTTTTAAAACAAGGCAGTTGTTGTTGTTGTTGTTGTTTTTGTTATTGTTGTTTTTGTGGTGGTGGTGGTGGTGATGATGATGATGATGATGATGATGATGATGATGATGATGATGATGATGATG
>NW_004798093.1:182760-185869 GCF_000002075.1 Aplysia californica | reverse complement strand
AGAGAGGGAGAGAGAGAGAGAGGATGAGGAGGAGGGGAGGGGGAGGAGGATGAGGATTGGTCGGGGGCGGGCAGTTACTGACGAGAGAGACAAAAAGGAATATAATAAAAGATGACTGAGAGACAGGGAGCATGACATTGACATACAGAGACATGGAGAGAAACAGATAAGAAACAGATAGAAAGTCTAAGAAAGAAAGGCACACTGTTACTAACAGAGGTGTGGATTGAAAAGCATAGACAGGAGTTAGAGACAGGGGTAAAGAAATCATTTCAGAGAGAAAGCAACAGAGGAACAGATACAGAGGGAGAGAGAAAGTTTTAGTAAGTGTTTTACGGCAAAAAGGTCATGTAAGTGCCAAAGATTAGAGGTGTTACAAGAAAGTAACAACAAACAAAAAAGAAGGAGAGGAGATAAAGACAATACATGTTGTTTGATAGGAAAGAAGAAGCAAACCACACCAGAGCACCGGCCAACCACCCACGGGGAGAGAAAGAATGGGAGGAGACAGACTGGAGGGAGACAGACTGGAGGGAGACAGACTGGAGGGAGACAGACTGGAGGATGTACGTTCAAAGAAGGAAATCACGAGTACACTACTTAGAGCACACTATCCTGCGACAAGACATTCATGAGGCCTCTATCTGGTCAGAGATCTCCGCAGTACGAATGAGGCAACGCTGCGCTTGGAGCTTTGGGCAGGCCACACACAACCATTTACAGTATTGTGTTGTGGTGGCGCGGCGGAATCACGCGCTCGTCAAAATTATATTTTTGGGCACATGGAGCTATTGGTGCATCTTAATAAAGCAAGTTCGTTTGTCAAGCTATTGAGGGAAAAAAGACTCGTCTATCTTGAATAAAGGTGGGCATATTTGGGATTGATGGAGATGGGGGTGCCTGGTTTCAGAGGTAACATTAGCTAGAAAATCGACGCACAATTTATTGTGTGAGTAAATTCCAAAGCATGGGTGTTCTTAGGAATTCTAAGTCTACTTTTTATGCCTTTGATCAACGGTTTTTTAAAAGTAAAATCGACATAGAAATTATTTGAATGGGCATAAAAGGAGCTGAACAAAAAAAACAAAAACAACAACAACAACAACGACAAAACAATAAACAAAAACGAAATAAATAAAAACCACCCAAAGGCCGGGAAAATGCCGGTTTCTTTGATTTTATCATTTGGACGAGCGCCTGGTTTCACTATGATACCTCACTAAGTCTGAAGACACGTTTTATTTCCGTCAGAAAGATGATTGCGTGGAACGTAAAGCAACCGTAAAGTGCTGTAAGTCAGAATCTCCCAAGATCCTCCCAAGGTCACTGTCTGGGCACGTTTTCTTTTAGAACCTATAGAATTATTATGGCTAACAAAATTTAGGAGTGAAAGCACCTCGAAGTATGTGAGGGTTCAAGCACTAAATACCAATTATAATACATGCATACCATTTTGCTCACATCCCAATTACTCGCGTCAGTAGCCCAGTGGTTAGGCTACCGGACCCGTAATCGTGAGATTGCAGGTTCGGGGGTTCGAGCCTCAGCTTGGTCCGACGTTGTATCACTGGGATGGGCACTTTGTGACTTTACACGATTTTCCCCATTTGGCTCTGCCCTTTCGGAGATGGACGTTAAACTCGGAGGTCCCGCCTCTTTGATAACCTAAAACTGTTGATAGGGGTGTTAAACCTATACCATTTTACCGCATTTTATCCCAAATAAATCAGGTTAGATGGACTACTGGAGTCTTGGGTCTCTTCGTGGTACCGGGTGAGGCATAAGTCTTCCTGACATCTTGACTGAAGGAATGAAAAGAACACAATCTTCGAAGAAGAAAGATATCATGTTTCTGAAAACTACATTTTTCAAAAAGTTATTTTACTGGGTTTTAAAGCTATACCAGGTAAATGACAGCAGCTGCTGAAAAACTTGAACAGCAAAACCATGCTGTTCTCCGGTCTGATTCACGATTCTGAATAACGAATGATAAATTTGAAAATAGTAGAAACTGTTTTCAAAAAGAAGTTTTTTGAGCAAGCAATTGGATACGATACTGGTAGATTTAATCCTTCCAAATGAAAACCACGCCGTTTCTCCGTATGCACCTAAAATGACACGATGCCCCGGTTTATTTAATATGGGATATCTTAATGCTTTCGTTCGGTTTAGTAAGACTTTCACGTCACTTGCAACACAATTAGGTCATATTATAAGTGCTAAAGATTAGAGGTCAGGTTACAAGAGAGTAACAAACACAAAGAAGTAGGAGAGATACAAAGAATAGATGTTCGATAGGAAAGTAGGAGCAAACCACACTAGAGCACCCGCCAACCAACCTTTTTATGCTTTCACCTGTGTAGGCGCTGATGTGTGGAACAGCTTGCCATACAACATGTATTTCAATTCTGCTGATCTTTGGAATTTGTTTAAAGAATGACTCAAAACATATTTATTCAAAATGTTCTAAGAGTGAGTCGGCTTTTGCTGTTACCTTGTGTCGATTTTTTTCGGTTTTTGCTTTGTTTTGTTCTGTTTGTCTGTTTGTTTGTTCGTTTGTTTGTTTGTTTTACTCTTTAGAGCGACGTGGTGTACGACTAGTTTTCCTTCTGTTTCATTGTATTCCATTTAAATTTATTTACTCTAATTTTGTTTTGTTTGTTTCGTTTGTAATTGATTTTGTTGTTGTTGTTGTTGTTGTTGTTGTTGTTGTTGTTGTTGTTGTTTTGTTTGATTGGTTGAATTTTTAATGGAAAAGGGTGGGGGGTAATTTAGCTATTCATGCACTTTTGTTTTGGTTTCTGTTTGGGTTTTTTGTTTTTGTTTTTGGTAGCGTGACTCCTCCAGGGAGTTGTGTTGGCGGTACAAGGGAAGCAATGCGCGGCGCGTTAGTGAGCACGTCTGCACGCTTATCAACGACTGTAATCTCCGAACGCTTAGGATTTGCTGGCGGGCCAAACGCGGGAGGTTACAGGCTGGGTTAAAAAAATAATTCGCGCGCGCTGAAGCGTGCTTTCTTACTATTCGTTGTTCCATTTTTTGTTTGTTTGTGATTTAGTCTATTGCCCCAAGAGACACAAATACACCATGTAGGTCTTTTTTTTTTTTC
>NW_004798093.1:175624-178316 GCF_000002075.1 Aplysia californica | reverse complement strand
GAGAGAGAGAGAGAGAGAGAGAGAGAGAGAGTACCTATCCATTAAACAAAACACAAAAGCATCGTCTTCTCACACCCCTTCTCTTCAAATTCCCTGATTGTGGTCCTCAACACAATGTCTGGAAACTGGACACATTGAGCCTGATCACGAAACCCTGGGCGGTCGGACAGAAGGTATCATTATGCCACACACAGCTGACCATCAAAAGTATCTGAGCGGTAAACCTCCTCACACGACTCGCCAACTCCCATTTTCAAGAGCCAAGGTGTTTCATAAAGTCGTTCCTTTTGTCAAGGAACATGCACGCCGGCGGTTGGCAGGTATTCTGGTGTATTTTTTTCCTTCTTTCCTATCAAACATGTATCGTCCTTGTCTTTCCACCTTTTTTTTGTTTTTTGAGTTTGTTACTCTCTTGTAACACCTCTAATTTTCGGCACTTATATGACCCTAATGAGTTGTAAGTGCCGTAAAACTCTTACTCAAACTGTAGGAACATGTACCGAAATAAGATTATTGTTTGATCCCCCCCCCCAACCACCCGCCAACCGTTTCTGTTCATAGAGCACCCTGTAGAACCTAGGCCAAGTTACGGCGAACATTGGACATAACATAGAAAAGAAAACAGACCAGCGTTGAGAGACTGGAACATACAGGTGTCCATTCGCGTAATTGTGAAAAGATTTGGAAGATCATATTAGTATACATTTATGTTCTAAAATGTATATTACAAGTGCATTATATGAGGCAAACAACCAGGGCCTAGATGTGCCAAGATCGGAGGAGGTGGCCAGGGGCAGGCAAGCATTAAACATGGCATCAGCTGCTCTCTAACTTAAGACAGCATGTGGAGAGAGTAAGTTTTTTTTAAAGTGATATTCTAAACGGGTTTAAAGATCTAAACAAAAATCTCAACCTGAATGTCACTCAATGACTTGAACTGTCTTCCAACACAAACTCCCATGCACGGCAGCAAGCGCACCACTATCGTATCATCCCCAACCCTCCCCCCCTCCCCAACCCAACTTCACCTTAACTACCCATCTGCTTCCCACCCCACCCCCTTTCTTTTTGATCGAACACTCTTTAACTTCATTCACTGTGAGCAGGGAGGGATGAAAGAGAGTTAATGTTTTTAAAAAAACAGCTGGGTCTGGTCAGAGCAGTGGTGTAAAAAAAAAAAAAACCATGGTTGCTTCTGTACACCATCCCGTACACCCATCTGTTTGTTTCAACAGATTGCCTTTCAAAATGTAAGCATATCTCAAGATGGTGGTAGAGAGAAAGGAAAACATAAGGTAACACGGAAGTTCACTGCTTTCTACTATGATCCTTATCAACCTACAACTTCTCTACGCCCGAACTGATCTCGGAAGCATTTGGCAACTTTAACTGCAAGCAGTTCAGTTAATGCATTAACAAGCCAAACAGAATTAAAAACAAACGAGGACGAGTCGGGAACGAGAAACAGAAAAAGAGAATAGAGGACAGGGTGTCGGTTGGAGTGAAAGTGAAAAGGGGAAACACAAGCCGACGACAAGAAAAATAAGCGGTAGGCGTCTCGTAGCTATATGTGTCTCGGACTGGCATAAAAATAGCAGCTATTCTGGCCCGGCTCGGAAATGGTGACGCCATTTTACTCTCAGCAGTCTCAGGCTATGTCTACATCCTTGGCACTCTTGAGCGAATTGCTTCCAGGGGCAATCCTGTGCCGAAACACGAGGTATTTTTCTAAAGCAGGAAACATGCATTTAAGATAATTATCACGTAACGACACACCTGGAGAAAAACGATGCTGTCTTCAAAAGTCATAATTGGTTACCGTCTCCAGGAAATCTACACTCGTGGAATATTATGTCAATGTAAAGAGCAAGTCATAACAGATCATTTTGCTGCAGGAGATGGATGCATTATGAGAATATGTCTTCCTCGTCAGAAGCACAGATGCCGTTACAAAGGTTATCTCCGCCTTATTACCCCCGGGTATTTCTTTTTTTCAGTTTCAGTAAGAGTTTTACGTCAATGTTTTAAGAAACATTAATGAAAGTGTTACGGCACTTGTGATGCATTGGGGTCATATAAGTGCCGAAGATTAGAGATGTAACAAGAGAATAACAAACACAAAAAAGAGGGGAGATAAGAACGAGTATTTTGCAGAGGAAATAGGTTTGATCCTCAAGCTTGAAAAGTTCAGAATTATTTCCGGTCTTCATTCAAGAAATGTCTCCCTCCTAGCCTGTTAATTTCGAAAAGAACGTTTTCATGGATGGCGGGTTACTTAGACATAGTATTCTGAACAAACCAACAGACCTTTCAACATTCGGTGTTAGTTCATTTTGTATCAAGCTGGTCCGTGGAGCGGATGACTCTTGTTCAAATCTCCAGTGGGTTTTTAGGGGGGAAGTTTTGTCCCCGATTTTTAATGAACTCACAGTTATGAAAAAGGTAGACCCATACATTTACAGTTACAGACCTAACGAAACCTCGAGCAGATGCAAATTCCAGATTGAGCAGACGGCTAATCCATCTAAAAGTAGACGGATGTGTTGAAAAACATTGTATGCTTTCTACCAGCAACACCACGTGTGTATTCTAGCCATAAAACATCATAATAATATTATGTCTGATCAGTGTGTGTGTGAGTGTGTGTGTGTGTCGTGTGTGTGTGTGTGTATGTGTGTGTGTGTGTGTGTGT
>NW_004798093.1:173283-175374 GCF_000002075.1 Aplysia californica | reverse complement strand
TGAGTGAGTGAGAGACAAAAAGACTTGATGAACGTTCAGAGGATCAACTGATCTTTCTTTATTTTTAATTTGGCTCTGAATTATATGGACAATATTTGATATTATGGCATTTATTTTCACTTACCACCGATCACTATCTTCCGGAGGCTGAAACCTATATTTGCCTCACTAGACACACTACGCCATTCTGAAGGCACAACACCTGGCCTCCCATCGAGACACTACGGTGAAAGGCAAAAACATTGTTGACTAACAGGAAGAACTCAAACAATTTTGTCTTGAATGTATAAGACCTTTCTTCGTTTCCCCCTTATTTCGGCCTCTCATTCTTCATTCCCTCCAGTTCGACCTACCAAGAGTGGCGTGGCTGAGGTATGGATAGTATTCTCTATCTATCATCATCTTTCTTTCCGTGAGATATCGCCAGCGGTCGATTCTAGAAGAACTTGGCGTGCTCAGGTAAAATTCCTCCCGCTCTCCCATTTCACACGTTCTCCCGACATTTCCAGTCACACCTGTACCAACAACGGTCGTCCCGGGAACATCCACTAAGTTTATTATTACGTCAAATATTGAATGCTAAAAAACGTGTGGTGGCGTCACGGACAAAGCATTGCCGAGTTCGCTGTGACATCAAAGACAAAGCACTTCCCTTTTGGTTTTGTCGTTAAATAGGAGAATTCTGCGGATTTGTTGTGACGTCAAAGTCACTCGTGGATTTCGTGGAGGGCTCTGGTGGCTTAGAGGTTAAGGTGTTAGCCTTTCATTCAATATGTCCCGGGTTCGAATCTGGACGACTAGGGAAAAATTTTTCTTCTCTAACATTTTCTCCTTTCACGTCCCTTCCTGCTCTCTAACAAAATATTTTGTCGTCTGCTTTTTTTTCTCCACTTTCTGCCCCCACCCCCTCACCTCCTTTGCCCTCTCCTCTGGCCACCTGACTCTTTCTGCTTCCTTTCTACTGCTACGTATTCCCTGGCTCCTTCTTACTGCTGTCTTTCAGCCACACCCCCTGATCTTAGGGTAGGAAAGTTCTACACCTAGCCTTCTCGGACAATAACGAAAAATCTCGGACGTGTGCAAGAATCTAGTGGTCCAAAATCAATAAGAGTAGGCTTCGGCCACCACCCGAGCAAAATTCAAACTTTCCTACCAACTGAAAATGTTTAATGTGTCCCGCGCGCTCAAATGACCTTATGAAGTTGCGAGCGCCGTAAAACGCTTACAAAAAAGCAACAACAACAAATAAACAACCCAAAAATATATTTTCGCATGTGGTTGTGACGTTTAAGTCAAAGCGTTTCACGTGTTGTAATTGTGATGTCAAAGACAAAGCACAAACCACAATGAATGTTGTGATGTCATAGATAAAAAGCACTACCCAGATTGTGAAAGCGGGCGGAAATATAGAATGGAGAGGTAATCAAGATTTTTAATGGAACCAACGTGTGCGTGAAACGCTCTCATAACCAATAGAGGGAATAAATCACAGAGTCCAACAAAAAGTGCTAGGCCAAACCCAACTAAACACGGATGGATCTTTTTTCCAAAGCGGGTCTCGCACGAGGGGTTCTCGTGGTCTAGAGGTGCGGTGTTTGCGTTTCATTCAATAAGTCCCGGGTACGAAACCTGACAGCGACGGAAAATTTCTTCTCTAAAAGTTTCTCTTTTCTCCCCCTCTCCTATTCTCTAGCTATGTATGGCACCTGCTTTCATCTCCACCTCCCCCCCCCCCTTTTTTCCTCCCCTACTGTGGGCCCCTGGCTCTTTCTACTGTTCCTCCTGGCTCTTTCTTTTCAACTGTTTTCGAGCCTCACCCGGGATTTGAGGGTAGGTAAAATCGAACACCTATCCTTCTCGGATAAGGGAGGAAAAACTCGGAAGTCTCGTGTGCTAGTTGCGCACGTTAAATATCAGTTGGTGGTCCTAAAATCGACAAGATAAGGGTTCGGCTGTCACCTAGGCAAAATTCAAAATTAATTCCTACCAAACTGAAAAACCTTAATGTGTCCCGCTCGCTCATATTGACATTGTGCAGTTGCGAGCGCCGTAAAACCTCTTACCAGAATATTTTTAAAATGCAAGATGAGA
>NW_004798093.1:170713-172525 GCF_000002075.1 Aplysia californica | reverse complement strand
TCTTCTTCTTCTTCTTCTTCTTCTTCTTCTTCTTCTTCTTCTTCTTCTTCTTCAGGTGCCAGGTCTGGACCAGACAATTTCTATCTCGGTACCCCATTCCTTCTAGCTGCCGGTCTTCTTGATCAGCTCGGTGCGGGATTTTTCTCTTTGTGTTATATCGTTGCTAAGTTGTTCAGGCCATCTGTGTATGTTGTTCTTTATCTTCCCATCCCTTTCTTTCCCTCAATATTTCCACCCAGCTGCAGCTTCTCGGGTCATTTATTAAAACGGAAAAAGCAAGATAGATTGATAGAAACAACAGAGGGAGTAGAAAGAAGTAGGAGTTATCAGTGCCCCCACAGAAAAATGGGAAGACATGGAATAACATCAAGAGGCTAGCCCAGGATAGAGAAAGGTGGAAGGTGTTTGTCCGTGGCCTATACCCTGGTGCAGGGTGAGAAAGGCAATGATGATGATCCCCCCCACCCCCTCCCCCTCTCCAACCACCCACGAACTGGCGACCTGTTAGGGCAGCAGACTATTCAGCACAATAAGAGGCTAGCAGGGACCCCCAAAAAAATGTTAATAGGAAAGTGACGTGCAGTTTATTAATTTACAAACTACCTTGTTTCACGGAGCGGTAGAATCAGGCTCTTGTCAATTTTTGGACATGAAGGTATTGGTATTACCTTTAAAGCGTGTTAATTAGTCATTCTTTTGATGACAAAAATACACATCTATCTTGGGTACAAGTCGAGATATATGAAATTGAAGAAGGTGGGGGTCGCCTGGCGTCAGATGTAAACTAAACGAAAAAGTGCCCGTCAAAGTTATGTGACTTCCAAAGCAAGAATATCCTTGAAAATTGTAATTAATGTACTTTGTGTGTGCCTTTGGTCGACGTTTTTCCAAGAAATCCGCGCAGAAATGTGTTTCATAATAAGAGGATATAAAAAGTAATCGATAAATATTGCCCTACTGGCGGAAAAAGACGGTTTCTTTGGTTTTATTATTCTGACGAACGCCTGATTTCGGTAAGATTTCACACATTTTAAAGATTATTGGAGCGAAGCGTCTCGGTCTGAGAGCGATACATAATATAATACCCCGGCGAACAGATGGAACTCGATGAAAAAACTTCTCCATTCAGTACTTAGAATCACGTCTTCCATTCTGCGTGCAGCTGAGAAGAGCTTGGTGGACGCGATCAACGATCTGCTTCTAAGCATAAACCTATCTTTTTGGCGCTCATATGACCTTATACGCCATAAAACCCTCTACTATAAAAAAAAAACGTATCTTTTTTCAGTGTTGCTATATTTATCCTATTCCGTTCCTAAACAATATTTATTTAATTATGTGGCCCTTTTCCTTTCCAATCGCCTACTAGTATAGCGTGACTCAAAAATCTCCAAACCCATATTATGAACGGCTTTGTCATCAGGCAAAAGTGCGGTGTGACCCATGGACGTAAAATAATGGGAGGAGGGGTGAGTGCAAGGAATGGAGGGGGGAGGGCAGGGTATCCCAAACGCCACTGGGACAAACTCAACAGGAAAAATAGGCGTGCCTATCGATAATCCCCATTTTCACAAAGCGAGCCAACTACCCCACACTATGGAATCGCTTGAAAGAAAAGCGGTGTTTTTTTTACGAGCATGCACAAACGCACGCACACCGCCCTACCCGTATCACTACAAAAAGGCTTGCGCGCCGCCTCGTCGTATTTAAACTTTAACAACCCGAGCTGCTAGATCTATTGTGCGAGGTGTGTGTTTGTGCGTGTATGGCCCCGCGCCTGCGCCCGCGCGCGTGTATGTGTAAGGGGGTGAG
>NW_004798093.1:168890-170613 GCF_000002075.1 Aplysia californica | reverse complement strand
GTCGTTAACAGGGCTAACTGGGGCGACTAGTCAGTTGATCAGGTCATGTGACCCACACGGAGTTTTCCGATGGGAGCCAGGACACCCAAGGGTTCACGCGCCGCGAAGGAACAAAGAAACTACCCACGATGCATCGCTTCTCATCACCCCTGATTGATAACAACAATATTATAGCGGACAATTTCAGCGACCTGTGACAAACCAATTGCTCCACCAACCATCCCCCCCTCCCCTTTTCACATCGCTTTTTGTCCATTTGCAACAGTCTTTTTGTTTGTTTTAGCAGAGGTTTTACGGTGCTCGCAACTGCATAAGGTCATTTGAGCGCCAGAAGATTAGAGGTGTTACAAGAGAGTTACAAACATGTTAAAAAAGGAGGGGAGATAAGAACGACAGATGTATGATAGGAAAGAAGAAGCAAACCACACCAGAGCACCCGCCAACCACCGAGGCAGCAATTTTCTCTACGCAGTATAGGAAATAAGAACAGGAATATGTTTTATAGCAGAAACAGAGCGGAGATACACAATTACATTCCATACCGCCTTGACTTGGTTGTTCCTTAGATACACGATGTCGAAGCAGTCTGCTTCGTAAATGATACAAATTGTGTCTAAGGTTGTATAAAATATCAAAACATTCAAAACATTCTCAGCAAAGGCCTACAATGTCTTTTTGGGTTGTTGTTGTTTGTTTTCTTTTTGCGAAATAACCGTATCATTGGATGATTTTATTTACCCAAAGGTGGAAAGTGTTTGTTCGTGGCCATTATCCTGATGCAGGATCAGAAAGGCAATGATGATAATGATGATGATGATGATGATGATGTATGATCTTACAAGTAGTGATTCTTATAGCAATGCTGTTATATTCCTTCCAACCCCCGCTGACCAATTCAATGGATAAACTCAATGGGAATTCGCAATCTGTTCACTCGATAACGCTTGAAAACGCGCAGCTTCAACGCTTTTAAGAACAGGGAAGTATGGCTTCATTATTCACACAATTTTTTTTTGCTTTGTTCATTCTCTTTTATGGAAGCAAAAAGAACGCAATTTTGAGTGTGTATAGCTAGAGAGAAGCACACAAATTGCTCACTATGAAAATATGGGAACAATAAGTGTTTCTGACTTGCATGTGATAGTTCGAAAAGTGCTACAACATAACTTTCGGTTTTCTGCCGATCAGACATGTAGTGTTAAATGAGCGGTGAAATGGGGAACGCTTGGGGGATCGGGTCAGGTCGGGTCGGGTCGGTTTGCTATCCAGATTGAGGGCGCAAAGCGGCTATCGTGGCACAAACCGATCGCGCCCGACTCGTCGCCTCAAAAACAAAACTCAGGCGACGAGTCAGGCGATCGACACGACCCGACCCGACCCGATCCGATCCCATCCGCAATGGGCACCTGGAATTAGACCAATGTGCAAACCCTCGCACACAAGTGGTACTCTCATTAATGTATCAATAATTGATCCATTTTCTTTCTTAGCTTCTTTCCTTCTGATCATTTGTTACTGGAACAAATACCTTGGCTCAGAAGAAGAAAATAAAATAGCTATTAAACTTTACAGGCAAGGGGGTTTTCAGAAGCAAAACACAGCCCATACAGCTCATATTTTTACTGGGGAAATCCCAGACACGAATAGTACACCGTGGGTACCAAGGACATCCTATTATTACACTATAACAACCACCTCTACCCCCTTTCCCACTCTCACACAC
>NW_004798093.1:164005-168115 GCF_000002075.1 Aplysia californica | reverse complement strand
ACAGAGAGAGACAGGCAGACAGAGAGAGAAATGGTAAAACACAAGCTGCCAGTAAGTAAGTAGAGCGTGCGAGAAAGAAGACATAAACAGCCACGTAGGTATGTACAAAGCGCCACGGGCATTTACGATCGGACAACCTCGCTGATCTGTGAAGAGATCAAAGGTTAATATTTACCTTTTTCTTTTCTTTTAGGATGTTCACGAGCGAAGAGATATAATAATTTATAATTATTGTTCTTAAATTTCGTGTATCATCTGCATCATCTTATTCGGATGATGATAATGATGATGAAGAGGTTATGAACGAGATATACTTTTTGAAGATGGTGACAACAGAGTCGATGAAAATGTTAGTTTTAAAAAAAACAGGGGAGGAGGAGGAGGAGGAGGACGACGACGACGAGGACGAGGACGAGGAAAAGGAGGCTGTTAATATAACTGTTCTTGGGTATATGTGTGTTACTAGTGTTATTGTTAACGGTGATGATGATGATGATGATGATGATGATGATGATGATGATGATGATGATGATGATGATGATGATCATGATGATGATGAAGATGATGATGATGCAAATGACACGTCGAAAGCAAACAACGCTTAGCTCCTGAAAAGATTCTCACCTTGCGTCCAGTTACTGATACTGCGGTTGCCGATGGCCCTGTTGATAAGGTAGCCCCACTTGGGCTGTGAACTGACGGAATACAGCAAACTGTCATCAGCCGAGTCTCGATCCTCGGTGCTCAGCGCCCGGCTCCCGATGCGAAATCCCAGATGGTCGCCTGCCAGCTCCGACAAGTAGGACCCCCCTCGGTTGATGCTGATCTGAGGGATCCCGTTGTCTATCGGCAGAATCTCGATGGCCATCGTCTGGGGTCGTCGGGTTGTCAGCTCGGTGTCAGGATAGACGAAGAAATCTGAGTGGGTGCCGTCCGTTACGGTGAAGGAGAAACTGTCTTCGGCCGTTTCTGAACCGTCGTGTTGGTAGCTGATGAGGTTTTGGTTGAGGTCCTCTTGCGTGAAAACTGTGACGACACGGGAGGTGTTGAACAAGATAAGGCCGTGGATGGGGACCTGCGTGACGGTGAAGGTCACCTTCTCGGCGCGGGTGTCTCGGTCTTCCGCTTTCAGCTCGAACGGCGTGATGAGTTTGTTGTCTCCTTCTTTGAGTCGGAGCGTCTGGAACATCAGGACAGGTTTCCTGTTGTCTACGTCACTGAGTGATATACGGAAGGTCCGGGTGACTGGGTTGTACCCGTCGGTGACCTCGAACTCGAAACTGTCCATCTTCATTTCGTCCTGAGTGTTGTGGACGTAACGGATTTTATTCCCCGCCAGTTGGAGTTGTGTGAAGGTGGAGATGGGCACTCCGGGCATGTCGGATGTCTCAAGATGACCTCGACCCGGGGCACGGGTCACGATGAAGGTCAAGGACTCGTCCGGAGTGTTGAGGTCGGTACCACTAAGTAGGTCAGTCGTCAGAACTACCATACCGCCTTCAGGAAGCTCCACGCCTTTGTTGATGACGCGCGGGAAAAGCATGTCCAGGCCCTCTACTGTGACATAGAAATAACGGTCGATGAGAGAGTTCAGACCGTCGCTGATATCGAATTTGATCAAGTCTCGAACTCCCTCGATTCCGTTGTGGACGTATTCGATCCTCCTTTTGTTAATATCTCTCTGAGTAAAGTTGCCTCCCTGCGTGATGTTCACGTGTCCTCCACTGCTCAGTTCCATCCGCAAGTAGCCATGTTTGGGCTTCAGGCGGACAAAATACATAAGATCGGGGTCATTAGAGTCAAGATCCTCAGCCTTCAACATTTTATTTGTGATTAACTTCGTTTCTCCTGCTGTATCGATCTGCAGTCCGTTATTGATGGTCAGCCGGGGTGTTTCATCATCTAGAGGGTAGACTTTGATCGGGACGGTCCGGGAGATATTGTGAGCTCCATCGATGAGATAGAAGGCAAACCCATCCGAAGTCGTCTCACTGTCGTCATGCTCGTATTCGATTGTGGAATCGCCAGATATATCGTCCAAGGTGAAGTTCTGGATGCGGAAGCTTCCGTCCCGAGTCTGTCTCACGATCTTGCCGTGTTTCGGCTGCTCTGTAATCACAAAGGTCAGCCGATCCACTGGTTCGTCTTTGTCCAGAACGTTCAGAATAGGCAAATCAATTCTCAGATTACCACCCTCGACAACGATAAACTCTCTGAGAGATATTTCAGGTTCTTCGTCGTTCGCCGGATAAATCTCTATGTCAAACCTCACATCTGGGGACTGGTTGAGACCGTCAGAGCAATGGAAGATGAAGGAATCCTCCCTGGGTTCGATTCCTTTGTGAAGACTCTGTACGTAGTTAATGTGCTCAGACCGAATGTCTCTGATAGTGAACGATGATATGGGTTTTCCCACACGAGATTTTTCGGATCCTGGGGCCGGGGAGATATTCTCAAGGTAGCCGTTCATTGGCTGGGCTATTATTAGACACAAGATGTCACCATCTTCTGTATCCACATCAGTAGCGTCAAGATGGCGGGTGAAAATGGTGGCCTTCTCGCTCTCTAGGACTTCAAAAGGAGCCTCGACCGAGACAATAGGAGCCTCGTTGTCATGAGGCAATATTTTAACCTCCACAAGAATCTTGTTGATTTTGTCTCCGTCTCGTACGATTTCCTTGTTGGGATCGGCGAGCGACAGCTCGAAATAGTCGTCACGTGCGGTGAGTCCTATCTCCCCTCCTGTGTGCTCGTACATTATAAGACCGGCCACAATGTCGGACTGAGTGAACTGGATGGTTTCCTCCGTTCCTCTCAGCAGCACGCCCTCGTAAGGCTTTCTCTCTACCGTGAACTTAACCAACATGTCATCCGAGTCCGGGTCGACGGCGCGGATGTTCTCGGGAGACAACGGTGCCACGGAGTTCTCCTTCACCTCCAGCACAATGCGCAACACTTCCGATTGGACGCCGACAAGAGCGGGAACCTCGTCGTCCACGCCCTTAATTCCCACCTTGAACTTGACCGGGACATGGTGGATGCCGTCCGAGATATCGATCATGAACTTGTCGTCCCCGATCTCCTCGCCGTTGTTGTAGTAGACGATATTTCCGTCTTGAATGTCGCTTCTGGTGAAGAAATCCCCAACCTCCATTACCTCGTCCTTCATCTTGATCTGTCCATGAGCTGGGATCTCCATGACAACAAACATGAGGTTCTCCTCCTCCGTGTCTGGGTCTTGCACGTCCAACATTTCTGTATTCAGGACAGTGAAGCCGCCCTCCAACACCTGCACGCCTCCGTTGGTCACTTCTGGCGGCTGGTTGTCCAACGGCTGGAGTAGAATTGTGAACTTCTCGTCCTTGAGCAGGTTACCGTTGGAGTCCTCGACGTCATAAACGAACTGAAGAATCCTGGGGATGACACCGAGCTCCTCTGTGGGCGGCTGGTAGCAGATCTTCCGGTGATTGACCTGGGCCTGGGTGAAGGTCATCACTGGCACATCCGGGTCCTCGCAGAACGTGATGATGCCAGACTCCATGGGAGTGTTGGAGTCTGTGTCAAAGGGTGGGGTGGTCACGTGGTACCTGGTGGACAGAACAGATGGCTAGTCAGTGGATTTTATTATTTTTTTTTTGGGGGGGGGGTTACTTTTAATTTCAACCAAAAAGGGAACCATCTCCTACAATTATAAGCCTGCCCGATGCTCGAGGCACTTTTAAGGAAATATTGGCCCAAGCCTAGGCAGAGAGACCCAAAACTGCTCGAGGAACTGGAGGACCTGTGGCGATCAGCGGCCTTCGCTATAGAGACTATTACGCTATTTTGGAGATGAAAAAGAAGACTTATAGACATGATCAAAAACAAAGCAGAAACAATTTTTACAAATGAATACAAAATAAAAAGACAAGACTAAAACAAATAAGCAACAACCTAACGAAAGATATATTTGAAAAACAAATTATTTTTAAAAGGTGTGTTTATCGGGGGTTTTCTTTTATTTAATTGCCTTTGTTTGTTTTTTTTGTCCTTGTTTTTGTTTTTGTTTTGTTTTGGGTTTTTCATTTGTTTGTTGTTGTATTCTTGGGTTGTTTTGTTTGTTTGGTTGTT
>NW_004798093.1:162862-163905 GCF_000002075.1 Aplysia californica | reverse complement strand
GGGGGGGGTTGGGGAGTTGTTCTGTTTTGTTTTATCTCTATAAACTAGAAGCAAATTAAGCTAAATAAAAATTCTTCTTTTTTAGATTATATCATTCACTAACGGCTTACATTTAAACATCCTGCAGTCAAAATAAATAGACATTGAGAGAGTTGGAAAAATAAACAATGCAAAGTAATAAATACCTGTCTGTGGGGGGTGATTTTGAATAATTACAGACGTTGCAGACTAAGGATTAGAATTTCCACTTTGTGCTTCTATAACTGACCTCTGAGACCCCAACGAAGTACATTTGGCTTTTATTAGAGCATTTATTGGCTCCTTTCTACTTGCTTTATGTACTTCGAATTCTGGGTTAGCATGCGTCTAGACAGACAAATTCTGGGGCTCTTTAAAAAAAAAAAAACCCGCACCCGACCCAAGCAGGAGACTCATCAGAAGATGGATTCCCGCAATTCGTTTTGGCTGAAGCAAGACCGCAGGTATTATAATTGGTGAGACCGGGGGAGGGTGCTGGAAGGCGGGGTTGGGGGTGAGGGTGTGGAGAGGTGGTGGGGGTGAGGGGAGGGTTACTTCTTTATCAGAATCTCCCTTCTTGACATAAAAAAGTTATTTCGGAGGCGGATGCAACGTACTGCGAGTTTGGAAGTCTACTTTGTTGTTGTTGTGGTTGTTGCGGTTGTTGTTGTTGTTGGTGGTGGTGGTGGTGGTGGAGGTGTTGGTGTTGTTGCTGTTGTTGCTGTTGTTGCTGTTGAAACGTCCAGTATGATATCAGCTATATAATGCAGATTGACGGGTCTGTGTCTACAACAGGTAGATATATAACAAAGCAAAACATTTTTAGGCAGGAGGGGAGACGTAATGAAACTGGGCGTCCTGGAGCAGGACAGCGAGACCGTGGCAATGTTACGAAGGTTGGTTATCCCAAAGCCTCGTCCTGTTACAAAGACACATCCGAGCCAACAAGCATAAACTAGAGGGAATCTTCACACATTAATTAACATTCGCACGCGTGCACACACACACACACACACACACACACT
>NW_004798093.1:160744-161910 GCF_000002075.1 Aplysia californica | reverse complement strand
CTCTCTCTCTCTCTCTCTCTCTCCCCAACACTTGGTTACCAACTATGGTCTTAGTGCACAACTTCCCCTCCCCCTTTCTTACACATTAACACGTGAGTCCGCTCAACAGCAGACAAAAGGCAATGTTTGCAGCACGTTTTTTTGCCATCACATACACATAAGAAATATAAATTGCTACTTTCATAGTAGGCGTGTTGTTGCCTGTCTATTGAACCTTTTAGATAAAGAAAACAGAAGTTTAAAAGTTTGTATGAATAATGAAGACAGATGTTCTTCCGTTTTGAAGAGCCCCAAAACAATAATAATCAATAATATATAGCATTTGTGTAGCGCATGTCCCCAATCGAAAGCAAGCTCTATGCGCTTTACACTATACTAGACCATAGAACACTCAGAAACATTCTCAGCTTCCCGGGAAGCATGCAGCGCAAGCAGCTGGTTAAGCGCTCAAACACTAACAAACTGGCAAGATCGTTCACTGTCTATAGCTGGGTACCCATTCCCACCAGGGTGAAATGGGGAAAATTCGTGTAAAGTGCTTTTCCTAATGACACAACGTCGGGCCCGCGGCTCGAATCCTCGAACCCGCAACCTCACGATTACGAGTCCGGTAGCCTAACCACTAGGCCACCGTCTTCAATGTGCATCCACGTTGAGTTTACGTTTCTTTGTCATCACAGACCTAAAATTTCGTCACAGGAAAATGCAAATAAAAAAACACACAAAAAATATACAAGCCATTGCATTGCAGTAAATGTAAACGGTTTCTACTGCAACGCCTTGGTTCCTTACTACTGCAGTCTTTCGGCCACGCCCCAGATCTTATAGTAGGTACGATCTAATACTTAACCCTCTCTGAAAAGGGCTAAAAATCTCGGAAGTCCAGTAAGCAAGTTGCGCACGTTAAAGATCGCTTGGTGGTCCTAAAATCGATAAGAGTAGGCTTCAGCCGCCACCCGGGCAAAATTCAAAATTCCCACCAAACTGAAAATGTGAAGCATGTCCCGCGCGCTCCCATAACCTAATGCAGTTGCGAACGCTGTAAAACATTTACCGAAACAAAACAATTCTAACTGGAACCATATGAATGGAGTTATTCCAAGTTTAGTGAACCAGTAGCCGTATACTATATAGCAATACCCTTTAATTTTGTTACGCTGTGCCCC
>NW_004798093.1:157405-160226 GCF_000002075.1 Aplysia californica | reverse complement strand
GGGGGGGATTTTTTATGGTGCGTGTACATTCCTAAGAAGCAAGATTTTTTTTTGTCTGAGTATATGTGCTTTTTCTCAGGCTTTATTCTGTTTTTCTTGTGAAACCTGGTACACTAACGTTTAGTGAATAACGAGGATCACATAAACAAAACAAAAACAAAACGAAAAAAGAAAAGAAAAAAACTATAAAAAGAGAAGAATTTCTTAAGTCTCTTTGAAAGTATCAGTTTTTACCAAGGAGAAACTGAAACTGAACCTCATAAGTCTTGGTGGGTATGCCATTAGAACTAAGATAGAAAATGCCTTCAGTGCACATTATTATACCTGAACCCATACTTGCTGCAGCTTGAAACAAATTTTCGCAAAGGCGAAAGTCACGGTTTGCGTTCCCCGAAAATTGGATGAAAGGAAACGTTTAGGACAAACCAATTAGTTGTATGCAGCCTTCAGTTACATTTTTTTTTAACAGCGGGGGTTTGGCCCGTATTCTTGTTTTTGAACAGTTGAAAAGAAGCCAAAGTCACCTCTCTGCAATACCACAGCCTCAGATGAAAGACACGGGAACTTTAGCTTTGTTTATCTTGCTGAAAATAGAGTAATCAGGCGCGCAGGCCAATAAATGTGAGTCTGTGTGCGGGTGTGAGTCAGGGGTCACGTGACGAGGTCGGTGATTGAACGAGGGTGAGTTGTGCAAGAAAGAATACAAGTCTCAGGGTAGGTGGAGGGGGGGGCGAGGAAGAGACGGTGAATGTGAGAGCCAGAAGGTGGAGAGAGTGAGTGAGTGGGTGACTGAGTGAGTGAGTGAGTGAATGAGCGAGTGAGTGAATGAGCGAGTGAGTGAATGAGCGAGTGAGTGAGTGAGTGAGTGAGTGAGTGAGTGAGCGACTGACTGAGTGAGTGAGTGAGTGAGTGAATGAGTGAGTGAGTGAGTGGGTGAGTGAGTGAGTGAGTGAGTGAGTGAGTGAGTGAGTGAGTGAGTGAGTGAGTGAGAGGAGTAGCGCTTACACGATATGTAATCAAATGCGCTGAAAAAGAATCAGTGGATAAATTTGACGCAAGATTGAACGGGTGCGTGTGAGGGTAAATTAAGGAATATGCTACCCTGTTAGCAACTCGGAGACTGCCACTGAAATTTGGAAAACTGCTACATAGCACAAAGCTTTCGCCACAGAGGTGCAAAATATTGAGTCAAAAGGATAACGGCCACATTTCACCACGTTTTAGTGAGCGTTTTACAGCACTTGCAACACAGTAAGGTCATATAAGTGCCGAAGATGAGAAGTGTTGCAATAGGGTAACAAGCACAAAACAGAAGGAGGAGAGATCAGGACCATAGATGTTTGATAGGAAAGAAGGAGCAAACAACATCAGAGCTCACGACAACCACCCACTGAAAATTATTAGAAAAATGGTTATTTAGGTCAGAGCTTCCACAAAAAAAAAGTACCCAAAAAATAGAGCCTGAAACGATAACGGCTGCGTTTCTCCGGGAATTATCGGCGGTATTTCACCAGGAACAGCAGAAGACAAGAAGAATGACATAAAACAGAAGTACAAAGAGCAGACCACCTCAGAGCGCTCCCCCCGAGCACGGTGTCAGGTGTAGTTCCACGAACCGTGAGCTATGATATTATTATGCAGATCAATAGAGGCGTGCATGTGTTAAAGGGCTCAGGTAAGACAGGCTGTTACAGAAATAAGATCAACGTGATACCGCTATAGGGTAATACATATTCTGAGAGAAGCAACACACTGAAAGAGAAGCCAAAGAATTAAAATTATCGAGTAACATAATTTATAAACAGACTTCGTTTCGGGTTGGCCTTCGATGCACGCAAAACGTAGGAATTTCTTTTAGAATTAATCTTTTAGCTCCATACAAATTGTATTGCAAGTAAATATATCGTTTTTCTTCTATCATACACTGAAAAAAAAGCTTAGGCCCACGCTTTGTCATAAATTCAGTGATTTTTAAATAACATTAGAAGTATCAATTTGTTCGGAGCGCAAACATTCACAAGTTCAACTTAACACATTCGAGAGAAAGAAAAAAATTGTGTTGGTTTTCAAAAACGGATTGTTTCGTACCCAGAGGGGCTCGCAATGTCTTAGATGTGGGTGGGTGGCGGGTGCTCTGGTGTCGTTTGCTCGTTCTTTCCTATCAAATATCCATCGTCCCTTTCTCTCTTTCTCTTTTTTTTGTGTTAGTTACTCTCTATTTACACTCTTAATCTTCCGCACTTTGAGTTGCTCGTAATGTGCTGCAAGTGCTGTAAAGCCTACTACCACTAAATCAAATTATATCCTAAGGTCGTCTTTATATCTGTGAAACTCTCGGTATCGGAAAAAGCGGTTTGAGTGGAATTCTTTTCCTGACCCACCTCGGCCCAGACCAAAGACTCACCTCCCGATGTTTATAAAGCAATTTTTTCAATTATTTTCCGGACCTTTCAGTGTAACTGTAGTTTCGAGGAGATTCGGTAATCCAGAGTGAGTGGTTGTCGGGTGCTCTGGTGTGGCTTGCTCCTTCTTTCCTATCAAATGACTATCGTCTTTACCGCTCCCCCTTCTTTTATGCGTGTGTTACACTCTAGTAGCACCTCCAATCTTCGGCACTTATATGACCTTTTTGTGTTACAAGGGCCGTAAAACTACAACTAAAACATGGTGATCTATAACTCAGCTGTAGGAATGAGTAAAAAGGAGCTTGGTCTTGTAGCGTAAAACTAGTTACAAAATTCTGCGTTCTGCTCGATATTTAAGACGTGGATCTCTCTCTCTCTCTCTCTCTCTCTCTCTCTCTCTCTCTCTCTCTCTCTCC
>NW_004798093.1:151469-154443 GCF_000002075.1 Aplysia californica | reverse complement strand
GTCGTCATCAGTATAACGCATAAACCTCCGCTTAAACTCTGTCATCTCAAACTCCTCCACATCCATGTGCAGCGACGTATTCGGGTACACGTAAGGCAACTGGTCATCCACTGGCGCGATCTTGACCACAAACGTCGTCTGGTTGGACCTGTTGGGAGGGTCAGCAGAGTCCACCACGAAAAATTTGATATTGTCCATAATAAAATCGGAGCGGTGCTCGCCGACATGCTGGTAGAAGATTTTGCCGTCCACAATATCCCCCTGGGTGAATTCGTCTACAATTTGTTCGTAAACGCCTTCAGTAAACTGCCAGTCATCAGGGTCTTCTGGTATTTGGAATTGACGCTTCAAGAAGATTCCTTCTTCGGAGTAAGGTGGCTCTAAAATAAATCTGATGAGCGCGTCGTCCGTATCAGCATCCGTGGCGCTGAGGAGGAAGGGCGTAATCTCCGCTAGATCGTGTTTGTTGATCTCCAGCATGGTGTTATACTGAATCTGTGGCGCCTCGTCATCCTCCGGGAAAACCCAGATGGGGAAGAGGAACTCTACAGTGTTCTCGCCGTCGTTCATGCGGAAGATAATGTTGTCTGAGTAAGAGTCCGAGTCGTCGTGAGTGTACACCACAGAGCCGGCCCTCAAGTCAGCCGGCGTGAAGAACTTACGGCCCTCTGGGATGGTCAAAGTTCCGTGACGTAAGCCGTTGGCGACGGAGATCCTGACGTTCTCTAAGTTATCTTCGTCAGAAACTCGGAAGTTCGAGTCCGCCCTCAGGGCTCTGGACTGGCCCTCAAACAGCTGGATGCCTTGGTTCGTGGTGACTACGGGGGCTAGGGTGTTCATCGGTTTCACAACGACCATCAGAATAAAGGGGTCGGAGAGCGCACCATCTGAATCCATGACCTGCATGTCGATGAAAACGACACGTCGCACATCGGAGTCTTCCTCTGGTGGTTTGTACGCGATCTTCAGATCTCTTATGTCGCGCTGATAGAAGGAGGTGATTAGTTGGTTCCTGTCGTCGGTACTCACGAAGTACCCTTCTCCGGGAGCCAGTGGTTTCGTGATGTTGAAAATGAGAAAATCTGATGGAGTTTCGACGTCTTCGGCGGCCAAAACGTCTGGTGTCAGAGCGGTCATCACGAACTGGTCTACCTCCATGCTTAACTTGGCGCTGAACTCAGGGCTGGGCCGCTCGTTTTCTTTTCCGTCGAGAATACGAACGAGCATTTGGAAATACTCTCGTTTGGCAACTTGGCCTTCAGGGTCGATGATCTCCACGACGAGAGGGATGTAATCTTTGTTGGGAGAGTTGGTGGTGGCGTTGTGCTTGTAGCGAACTCCGAGTCGGAGAAAGTCGTCGCAGTCCACCATCTGCAGGATGGAGCTGTCGTTCATGACAAAGCCGTACCTCGGCTGGCCGCTTTCTCTGGGCAGGACGGACAACTTACACTGCTCCAGGCCTCGTGCGTAGTCAAACTCGAGATGGTTCTCGTCTATGGGAGTACTCACGCCCATCAGTTTGTCCACGGTGATGGGCATGTTCCTGACGATCACCTCCAGCTGCATGAACGACACCTCCACGTGAATGGCCAGTGGGATGAGAATCGTCTCCCTGAAAGTGTCATAACGGATCTGCACGCGAATCACGTCATTGGGTGGGTTTCTCGAGCCAAAGTGGGAGTAAATGAGATCTTGAGCGCCAAAGTTACACGGGAAGCTGGACGGCATGAGTCTGCCCGGCCTCTGAGACAAGGGGTCATTCTCTAGCACAGTGACCACGCACTTGTCACTGGGCCGCACTCGGATTTGCAGGTCATCAGGCGAAACGTAAACTGACCTTCCCAACGGTACAACGATGCCACGGTTTGCCAAAACAATCATCTCCTCGGACATGGAACTTTGGCCGTGAACCGTAGTAGTCAAAACACAGGTCAAAACGAGCAGAACCGACGCAAAATAGCCGGGACTGGCATCAAAGTGTAACGGCCCCATGCTTGGCCTAGATACACTGATGCTAGCAATAGCAAGCACGCTTTACCTGAGAATCCACAGCGGTGGTCACACACGTTCACTGATACCGATGCACATACACACACACACCCACACCGCGACCGAGAGACTGGCGTTAACTCACAAACTCCGAGAACAGAACACGCGAAGACGATTATCTAGCAACAGAGTGCAAGCAAGCTATCTTCCACGTCTTGCCGGCACCTCACCACTGTCAACGCACTCCAACTGTCTCTCGGAGTGTGCGAGGAATTCCATAACTTTTGTCTTTTAACTCGACAAACTCGAGTCAGTCACAACTCGATATGCGGCACCTTGCCGTGATTTCTCCTCTCCGGCCCTCATTTGCATAGCGTTGTACACAAAGCCGCCACGGTAGGGGGGTATTCCCCGTCCCTTAGCCAATCGCGAGCGAGCAGAAAACACGCGGAGAGCCCGGCTGGCACAGACAGTTTGATGAATGACTCGGCGAGGCGGGCCAGGGGCGGGGATAACGAGACTGTTACAGACAGCAGCGGGGGCAGACGGCAAAGAGACACCATTGCCTTTGTCTTCAACAACTTACCTGCTCGTTTTAACAGTGCAGAGTTTAAAAGTTCACTGTCTCAGTGTACCTACCTCTCTGTCGGTTTGCTTACCTGTTTGTTCAACTAACTGCTTACCTGTACGCGTTGTACTAGTTTTACCTTTTCATATCTTACTAGTCTGTCGGTAAAAGCCTGTTGTCTTCAGCCTGTAAGTGTTAATTCGCAGCTCTTCCAAATTCGTTTTGTTGTTGTTGTTGTTGTTGTTGTTGTTTTTGGTATAACCCCTTGTCTCTTCCGCTATACCTTCTTCACCTCTCTACCTTACATCCCACCACATTAAAAAAAAGAAAGAAAGAAAAGCAAACAAAACATAGAGAAAAAAAGAAGCAAAGCAAAAGAAAAACTAAAAGCCCTTAATAACCACATCTCTTTCTCCC
>NW_004798093.1:144046-148513 GCF_000002075.1 Aplysia californica | reverse complement strand
GCCCTCATCGTGTCGGGTATCGTGGAGTCCTTGTAGATCACCCCCCCACCCCGCCTCCTTTTTTTCTCCCCCTCTCTCTTACTTAAAATGTATTTTTAGCGTTTATTTTGAACGAATCTGTGCGCGCGCAATTTACTCCTGCTCGACGGAGAAAAACTTTGTTTTTTTCAAGAAACGCGTATCACAGCTGTCACTTATCAGGAGAGATAACCCAGGCATTTTTGGCGTTTTTCCCAATTCAGGTGCTAAGAGTGCAGAAGAGTAATATCTTACGTCATTAATACAAGAAAACCCCCAGCAGCCGTGGCAAAGGGAGACAACTCATACAAAGTGTTGTATGAATTTTTTTCATGAGGTATTACCGCCCCTTTACAGGTGAAATCTGCCTATTATAAAGGCTCTTGATTTTGCCAATTTTTGGTCAGGCTATGTAAATTGAGATGTTTGCTGATTTTTTAAGATCAACCAGTTCTTTATCTAAAAAAAAGCATGGTGACAATTGAGAAAGTCTTTATTCTCCTTGTAAATTGCCTTTGAAAACATGAGGGTATAGTGAATTTTCACAATAATTGTCGTTTTTCTCAAAATGTAATTTTTTTGCAGTTTTGTTTTCTATTCCTTCCATAGTTTTCATCCTTTTGACATGAAACATTGAGTAAACATAGATAGCAAGGCTACCACCAATGTAAGAGAGAGATAGTTGCGAAAAGAGTAACACTTTTCCATTGGTAAGCGATTACGCAACCTAATTTTTTAAATAATTTTTTTTTTTAATACATTAGGAAAATTCTTTTTTTTCTTCTGCACTTATTTTTTTTTTAAACTCGCCATTACGCTAATAGGGTCTGGTTCAGGTACACTCCCACAATATTTGGTCAAATTTGGTCAGTAAATAAGAAAGCCTTAGGGGTTTGAAATTCATTGTTTATTTTTAAGACGGCGGCCGTTTCCACAGCAACCGCTGTAGCTATGCCAAAATAAAATTGCGCATTTAGAGATTTTACTATGCCTAACTTATATGTGTACTTAGATTTGATCTCGGGCAACAAACACAGAAAATGGTCCTCAAGGGTCGCTCCTCCCGCCACCACAGTACATGTACATGAAATACAATTTTAAAAAACAATCTAGCAAAAGCTGCGAAAAAAAGTTGGCCTTCTAATAATTATGAGTATCTGAAACAGAAATACTAAGACTATCATCAAAAACTACGCCCATCACTCTTTATGGAGAACTCCTTGCAGAAATTAATAAATTCTAGTACCTTGGCAGCATTACATCCAAAACTGCAGACTGCTTTGACGACGTTCACCAAGACTTAAAAATGCATGGAATGCTTTTGTGAAATTATAAACTATTCGGAAGTCAAAGGTCATTTATTTGGAGACGGAACTAAAAATATACTATAGCAATATATTGGCTGTATTGACGTATGGTTCAGAGATATGGAAAACAAACAAAACAATCCAACGAAAATTAAAAAGCTTATAAACAAAATGTTTACGAAGAAGTCTATTAATAAAATGGCATGAATTTATTACAAATAATGAAGAGTTGGGAAGAGTCAGTATTGAAAATAACAACACAACCATAAAAAGGAGAAGATGGAGATATATAGGACGTCGAATTCCGGTTTTCTGCATGTGAAAGCAAAGCACCTAACTGCGACACCAGAGATGCCGTTCAAAAGCAAATGCAATAACAACAAAAATATAATATCAAAAGCAACAAAAACAAAAATTAAAAACAACAACAACAACAACAACAACAGCAGCAGCAGCAACAACAAAAAGAACCACAGCAACAGCAGCGGCAGCAACAAATTTAAAATAGATTTTTCACTTTACTTTCACGTCAGAAATCGAACTCATGTCTTCTATTTGCAATAGCTAAGAAACTAACTGTTGCACCACAGACGAATTAAAATAGCAATATAGACAGTTTTATACATATAAAAAGACAGTGTTGTATACATATAAAAACAAGGGCAAAAAGGGCACTGGCATAGTTTTTGTAAAAACGTTTATTAGAACACAGATATAATACAAACATTTCCAGGTGTGGAACTGATGCAGCAAAACAATCACTTTCTTGGTCTCCTTCCATTTCGTTTGATTTACCCAAAAAAATTGTTTTAAATGAACCAGTGATCACACACACATACACGCACACACACACACACACACACACACACACACACACACACACACACACACACACACACACACACTCACACAGACAGAGAGAGAGAGAGAGAGAGAGAGAGAGAGAGAGAAAGAAGGAGAGACAGAAAGAAACAAGGAAAGAGAGAGAGAGAGAGAGAGGGGGGGGGGAGGGGGGGAGAGAATCTCTGTTTACACCGAAGCCTAATCAGAAAAAAACATGTCTCCCACACTGTCCCTGTCTCTTACTGAAAACGAAAGTGAAAGGAAATAAGAGCAGGTGGGTGGGAGTCATTGTTTTGTTTCCATCACAGTCATACACACAAACATAAACACACACAAACGTACACACATACAAACACACACACACGCACACACACACGCGCACACACACACACACACACACACACGGGAGACATTGTTCGTTTCTATCACCGTCACCACAACTACAATGTATAAATCACTGATAAATCTGCTGTAACTGCTGCACACTCATGATACATAGTAGAATAAAATGTTGTCTTTTCTAAACACATTTGGAAATGGCAGATAATACGTATAAAAATGATGATCTTAGCAGCACATATCAGTATCTGTTGAATTATTGCAGCATTGTGCTGTCTCTTCAAACTACATCATGAAATGATAGATAATACATGTATTTCTACAATCTTCACTGTACATACGAGCATCAATTGAATTATTTCCTAATGATTATGTCATTTCAAACCACATTGTGAATCGCTAGATAATACTTATAAAAATGATAAGCTTTAAAGCACTTAAGAATATTGGTTGAACATTGGACAATAATACTATCTTTTTAACCACCCCAAGAAACTGCAGATAATGTTCGTTATAATCTTGATAGAATATTATTGTATCCGTTGAACCCACTTATGAAATTGCAGATAATGCTGATCTTCATTGCATCATTTTACCTAAAGAAATGGAAATGCATCAAAATATTTTATGACCCAAAAAGAGTTTTTTTTGTTTCGTTTTTCTCTCAATCCCCCTTTTTCCCAGTACATGTATTACGTCCATTCACATAGGGAGCATTTTACGTCAATTCGATGGAGCCCAATTGGAGGTTTGTGTGAGAAACAGATCTATCTCCCAGGTCGCAGCACGCTCTGTCGGTGAAGGTTCTAGCAAACGTTGTGCACATGCCCTCATCGTGTCGGGTATCGTGGAGTCCTTGTAGATCAGAGGGAGATAATCCACCCTCATCTTCGCCCTTTCCCGGAACAACAGTAAGAACAGAATCCTGCCGAGAGCGAAACTCTCTAGTTTATAGACGTCTTGAACAGGTTGACCTTTGGTAAACTCCGGGCCCAGGTAGGCAGGGGTTCCAAACCATCTGGTGCAGCTTTTCTAGTTCTCAGGCAGTCTCCGAGCAAAACCGAAGTCACATAATCTGGCCATTTCTCCAGATTGATGAATGAGTACATTTTGTGGCTTCACGTCATCGTGCACAATTCGGCGCTGATGGAGATAGGTTATTAAGGCGCTGACGGTCTGAGTGAAGTAGCGAATGACATCAGAGCTTGTGAGACGAGGTAGGGCACTGACTAGATCCGAGCTGTGTGGCTCCGACACGAGATCTAGGTCTTCTCGACAGCTGAGAGCTTTCTGTAGTTCAACGATGTTTGGATGACTCAGCTCTTTTAGGATGGTTACCTCGTTGAGGTAGACAGACAATTTCTTGAGTTTATCACTAAGGCTTTCCATTTCATCGTACACGATCTTTTTCAGAGCTTTCTTCTTGCCTTCTGTGCTAGACTTTTTTTTCTGCCAGGACGACTTCTGAAGACGCGCCCCTCCCCAGAACACGAAGTTCTCTTACACCTAAAGCCTCCGCTGCACTCACACGGTGACTCTCAACGAACTTCGGCAGTCGAACACACGCCATTTTGGACAATCTGTAGTTCACACAACACCTTCAAGATATCATACCAACAACAGATGAACGACGTGTCGCTCTGTAGATTCTTCAAATGCAAATAAATCCCAGAAAAATAACGAAGGATTTCAGGGAAATTCACATAAGCAATGTTCATCCACAGAGAGTCCAATGTGTGTGTGTGTGTAAAACAATACACAGGAATTCACAAGAGGTCTCTCCGTAACTGACCAAAGGAAAGTGAACCTCGAAGAGGAGCAATTAAGTCCGGTAAAATTCACACCACGAATGCTGAAGCACAATGTCCAATTGGTGTGAAACAATACACAGGACTTCACTCAAACTTTTGAGAAACTGTCCCAACAGGAGGTGACCACAGTATGCTCCGTAGACGGTTCA
>NW_004798093.1:141662-143946 GCF_000002075.1 Aplysia californica | reverse complement strand
TGTGTGTGTGTGTGTGCGTGTGTGTGTGTGTGTGATCACTGGTTCATTTAAAACCATGTTTTAGGTAAATCAAACTAAATGGAAGGAGACCAAGAAAGTCATTGTTTTGCTGCATCAGTCCCACACATGGAAAAGTCTTTCTAGTACATGTAATTACAGATAAGAAATGGTATGCTTATATAGAAATAGTCTGGCAGATTTTTCTTATGTATGCGATGTATTTTAACGTTATTGATCTTCTTTTTTCAAACATGAAGAATCAAAGGCAGCATTCTTATTTGTTGTATCATGTATGTGTTGTAATAAACGTTCATATAAAAACTATGCCATTGCCTTTTGTCTTTATTTTTTTCATGTATGTAATACTGTGTATGTTGCCACGTACATGTCGTTTATAGTTTTATGGTTATAGGTTTCTTAGACATTCCGAGAAAAGAGCATGAATTTGATTTCTGACGTGAACAAAATGTGAAAAGTCTATTCTAAAACTGTTGTTTTTGTTGTTGTTGCTGTTGTTGTTGTTGTCGTCGTTGTTGCTGTTGTTGTTGTTGTTGTTGTTGTTGTTGATGATGATGATGATGATGATGATGATGATGATATATTTGGGTTTTTTCTCTCCTTCTTCTTTTTTATGTTTGTGACTCTCTTGTAACACCTCTAATCTTCGGCATTTGTATGACCTTAATGTGTTGCAGGTGCCGTAAAACTCTTACTAAAACTAAAAGGTGTAGTGGTTGGGTGTTTTGCTTTCACATGCATGAGAGCGGAGTTCAATTCCCGAGTGGGGAGAACATTTTTATAAAGTACCTTCACCCTCCTTAACTACAAAAGCAAAGCAGATCTAATTTAAGGCTAATCTGTCCACCTCAACTTAAAGATAATAGAGTTTGGCTTAAATATCTTCGGCTACAATCTTCGCCTTTTCTGGCGTGAATCAGCAACACATATGCACAAGTGTTTGTTTTGATAATTTACCTACAATGGCACATATTTGTGTTATGTGGTATAGGTTTAATTAATCACCTTTCGACACAGACGGAATAATGTAGGAGATAGAGGCTGGGTCATGAATGTGACGAACCAGCAATACAAACAATACGTTACAGAGACTTAATTAAGATAATAATGCAGATGACCCTGCTCTTTGCAACAACAAAAGATTTTAAAATTGCACTCTATTCCACAACACTTAAAGGATTAGAGAATCTGTTAAGATTTGTAAAAAAAACACACAAAAAACACAATGACCAAAAAAGGATCACATAAAAGGATCACGAAAATGTGAGGTGTTCTGACAGTGAACGAGGAGTTAATTTTTGAAACCAGTGAAAAGGGGTATAGTGCCGAAAAAAGTCGTAAGGTTCAAACTTGTAGATTTTTAACTGGTGCCACTTTCTTCAAATTTAACGTAAAACCTAGAGTGCTCACATGGCCTAGAGGTTAAAGTGTTATCCCCTCATTCAATTGGGACTGGGTTCGAATCCAGATAGCGACGGAAATTTTTCTTCTCTAAATATTGTCTAATTTTACCTACTTTCCTGCTCTCTAGCAATGTTCTGTAGTCTGCTTTCGCGTCCACTTTTTGTCCCAACCCCCCTCACCTCCTTTGCTACCTCCTCTGGACTATTCTTTCTGTAGCCTTTCTTCTGCTACTCCCTGACTCCTTCTCACTGCTGTCTTTCAGCCATATCCATGATTTTATAACAAAAGAGGTCTACACCAAGCCTTCTCGGACAAGGGCGAAAAAATCTCGGAGGTCCCGGGAGCAGTTTCGCAGGTTAAAGATGTTAAGTGTTCAAAATGAAATGTTATATAAGAACTCTTAGAATATCATGGAGACAGAAAAAAGGAATGAAGAAATATAGAGAAGAATATATAACGATACGCCAACACGCCTTCAGAACTTAATGTAAGTCCAATTAAATTATCTATAGATCACACCAAAAATCTTGATTCACCCTTGAAACATTCCGGAAGCAAAGTCAGAAAGGAAAGCAAGAAAGGAAGGGGGAGACTTAATAGAGGTTAGGATTAGTTAGGAATAAGACAGGAACCTGGCTGCTTGAAACCAAAACAAATCCGACAGGCAGAATGCCAAAAAGCACGGTGTTTTTACTGAGGAAAGGCCCCAGAAGCAGCGTCCAACAATACTGTCAAAGCCGAGGAGAAGAATAACATTATAAGGTTGTTATAAGAAGCTGAATTGCTGAATCTTATGTTCATTCTGTATTTCATTATATATTTGCAAAGCATTCTCTCTCTCTCTCTCTCTCTCTCTCTCTCT
>NW_004798093.1:138822-141562 GCF_000002075.1 Aplysia californica | reverse complement strand
ACTGACCAAAGGAAAGTGAACCTCGAAGAGGAGCAATTAAGTCCGGTAAAATTCACACCACGAATGCTGAAGCACAATGTCCAATTGGTGTGAAACAATACACAGGACTTCACTCAAACTTTTGAGAAACTGTCCCAACAGGAGGTAACCACAGTATGCTCCGTAGATGGTTCAGATACAAATATATCCCACAAATAGCGCTGAGATCCACGAAAATTCGCACAAGAAGCGCTGAAAAAAACAGGGATAATAATATTCTAACTGTTGTGAAACAAAACACTAAAACTTACTGAACAAACTTTGGAGAAATTGTATCCACAAGATATGAAAGTGATGTCACACCGTCGAGTGACCAAAGAAGTTAAGAAAAACACGACAGATCCCAGTCAGAGATGAGGTAGGAAGAAGACGGTGGCGATGGATTGGACATACTCTCAAGAAGGCAGGCAGCTGCATAACAAAGACAGTTTTGGATTGGAACCCACAGGGCAAGAGATCAAGGGGAAGACCTCGTGGAACTTGGAGAAGAATCACAGAAATCGATGCACAGAAAAGTGGGAAGACATGGAATAACATCAAGAGGCTAGCCCAGGATAGAGAAAAGTGGAGGGTGTTTGTCCGTGGCCTATACCCTGATGCAGGGTGAGAAAGGCAATGGTGATGATGACTAGCGGGCACCTCCTTCTGTCCACGCAGGCTCACCTGAGGAACGATACACCTCCTTTGTTCCCTTACACGTGGGCAACAACATGTTCTTTGTCGATTTAAAAACTTTTCTGACGATTGATTCTCTCCCCCCATCCACCCAGGTCACAATTTGATTTCCATCTCTCTCTCTCTCACTCCCCTCTCTCTTTCTCTCTGTGTCTCTCTTTCCCTATCTCTGTCACGCTTTGTTTTTCTCATTTCCTCTCTCGCTTCGCTCTATATCTTTTTTTTCCTCTCTCACTATCTCTCAGTTTTAAAGCATCTGTAGTATACTCGCACATTATATGCCGGGCACGTTATTTACATAGGCCTACAATACTTTATTATGTCTATGTCAAAGACTACTGCAAATTTTCAGTACACACACACACACAAACAGAAATAATGAGAGAGAGAGAGAGAGAGAGAGAGAGAGAGAGAGAGAGAGAGAGAGAGAGAGAGAGAGTGTGTGTGTGTGTGTGTATGTGTGTGTGTGTGTGTGTGTGTGTGTGTGTTTGTGTCTGAGAAAGAGAGATAAAGATTCAAAATGATTTATTGATTTGAAAGGCCTTTGGCCCATACATTCATATAGAGATAAAGAGAGAGATAGATAGATAGATGAGATAGATAGGTAGATAGATAGATAGATAGATAGATAGATAGATAGATAGATAGATAGATAGATAGATAGATAGATAGGTAGATAGATACAGAGAGAGAGTGAGTGAGATAGCGTTATTTTAAAAGCATTTCTTCAAGACCTGTCCCACAATGTGTTTGTTAGTGTCAGACAGCACGTCATGTCCAGGGTTAGGTACTCAAGACTGGTCCTGTATCCCTGCAGAAGACCCTTCCCTTGTTTTTCTCTCTTTGTCTTCTATTTTCTTGTTATTTCTTTCTTATTTTCCACAAAATCAAATCCACGTGCACTCGAGGATTCCGTGGTAAAAAAAGGTCAAGTCGTCACTTTTGAATGCAGGAGGCTAATAATCCAAGAAATGCGAAGTGATACATATCCACAAAGTCATAACAAACTTTCTCAAAGTTGCTGTTACAGAAGGTGACAGTTGAAACACCCAGAATGAGACTGAAATGCATACATGTGCTAAGTAAAAGGAGCCTTTTTGGGATGCTTTCTCGGCTTTTCACGTGGCACGGTGACTGGGGTGACCAAACGTCACGCGACAAAAAATAGTACGTAACCAATCGGCGCTGTAGATTAACTCTTTAGAGACGTAGTGGACACATAATTAATCCTATGTGTCACCACGTGGTGGAATCTTGCGATTGTCAATTTTTGGCCCTACGGAGTTGTTAGTATTATCTTAAAGCTTTTTTATTTGTCTTATTTTCTATGAGAAAGAAAGTTTACAAATTTACCATGAATCGAAGTAGAGATATTATTTAAACTGAGGGAGACGAGGGTAATTTAGTTTTAGAGATTTACATGAACTATTGTGCCTTTTAAGCAACATTTCTTTTCTTTCGTTGTTAAAATAATAATAGTAGAATCTACTCAGAAGATTAAATGTGTTTTAAAACTATCACAAAAGGTTTTAAGCTTTAAAAGAATAATCTAAGAATAAAGAACTGATTATACATGTTATTGTCTGTGTAGATAAGAAAAACAGATTTGAAAAATCTGTATCTTTATCGACATTCTGCATCAAAACAATCCGTCTTCACGTGTTGCGAAATGACCAGAATGTGCACCGTCAATTGGTCAATAGTTTATCGAAAGTTACATTTTTTTTAAACGTGGCGTAGTCATTTTATTGTTTGGATTTCATAGGACTGTCCGCGGGTAACTGGTAAGCTGACGTCCCGCCGCGTGGTCACTGAGTTATGAATGACGCACGGCTCAGCCAATCAAAACGCAGCTCTGTTTTGGCCGTTTTACATACAGTGTGTGTGTACTTTGGGAGGCAAACAAAGAGCTTGATTTTACAACTTAGTTATGTTCAAATTACTTTGTCAATACTTACTGCCTTGAGGTGGAAGGAGTGGGCAGGCAGGCAGACTGAAAGGGATGTTGAGGGAAGGAGATAACGAG
>NW_004798093.1:137839-138722 GCF_000002075.1 Aplysia californica | reverse complement strand
TTAAAAGCATTTCTTCAAGACCTGTCCCACAATGTGTTTGTTAGTGTCAGACAGCACGTCATGTCCAGGGTTAGGTACTCAAGACTGGTCCTGTATCCCTGCAGAAGACCCTTCCCTTGTTTTTCTCTCTTTGTCTTCTATTTTCTTGTTATTTCTTTCTTATTTTCCACAAAAATCAAATCCACGTGCACTCGAGGATTCCGTGGTAAAAAAAGGTCAAGTCGTCACTTTTGAATGCAGGAGGCTAATAATCCAAGAAATGCGAAGTGATACATACCCACAAAGTCATAACAAACTTTCTCAAAGTTGCTGTCACAGAAGGTGACAGTTGAAACACCCAGAATTAGCTTTCTCAAAGTTGTTGTCACAGAAATGACAGTTGAAACACCCAGAATGAGACTGAAACGCACACATGTGCTAAGTAAAAGGAGCCTTTTTGGGATGCTTTCTCGGCTTTTCACGTGGCACGGTGACTGGGGTGACCAAACGTCACGCGACAAAAAATAGTACGTAACCAATCGGCGCTGTAGATTAACTCTTTAGAGACGTAGTGGGCACATAATTAATCCTATGTGTCACCACGTGGTGGAATCTTGCGCTTGTCAATTTTTGGCCCTACAGAGTTGTTAGTATTATCTTAAAGCTTTTTTATTTGTCTTATTTTCTATGAGAAAGAAAGTTTACAAATTTACCGTGAATCGAAGTAGAGATATTATTTAAATTGAGGGAGACGAGGGTCATTTAGTTTTAGAGATTTACACGAACTATTGTGCCTTTCTTTTCTTTCGTTGTTAAAAAAAAATAATAGTAGAATCTACTCAGAAGATTAAATGTGTTTTAAAACTATCACAAAAGGTTTTAAGCTTTAAAAGAATAATCTAGG
>NW_004798093.1:135540-136617 GCF_000002075.1 Aplysia californica | reverse complement strand
TAATAATAATAATAATAATAATAACAATAACAATACTCATCATAGATGATATTTATATAGCGCTCAAACCCGATTAAAGTACACACGCAAAGGAAGATCACATCAGTGATATAACTAAGTTATTTCGTCACCATAAAAAATACATTCACGTTCATGGAAAAAAAACACCAAAAAAAAACCAGGTAGACCACCAATATAGGAAAAGACGAGAATGCTTCATTACCTGTTTTAATGCATTTTTATAATCCCACTTTTCACACTGATCCTCGGCCATCTCACTGTAAACATGACTGAACAGAAGCCTGCCACGTGCCACCCCCCACCCCCACCCCCCTCTAGAAAGAAAGATTTGAATTGAAAAGGTGAAAATTTCAATAAAACATACAATACAATAAATAAAACTGTCAACAATGTGTGTGGTACCCTACCCCACAGCGTCATTCAGGTGAAGGGGTATTCTTGGTCTTCGTTACAAAACAAAAACATGCTATGAAAGATCTAGGCCTAAAACTTAGCCTCCCCTGTGCAAGTTGCGGACGTTATAGATCTCTTTGTGGCCCTAAAATAGATCAGAGGAGGCTTCGGCCGCCACCCGCCACCAGGGCAAAGTTCAAAATAAATTATGCTTATGTGTTCCGTGCGCTCACGTGACAAAACTATCACAAAAGGTTTCAAGCTTTAAAAAAATACAATCTAAGAATAAAAAAAATGATTATACATTTTATTGTCTGTGTAGATAAGAAAAACAGATTTGAAAAATCTGTATCTTTATCGACATTCTGCTTCAAAACAATCCGTCTCCACGTGTTGCGAAATGACAAGAATGTGCGCCGTCAATTGGTCAATAGTTTATCGAAAGTTACATTTTTTTAAAACGTGGCGTAGTCATTTTATGACAAACAAAGAGTTTAATTTTTTTTTTTTATCCCGTGGTGGTCCTAAAATAGATAAGAGTAGGCTTCGGCAGCCACGCGGACAAAATTCAAAATTAATTCCTTCCAAACTACCAAATCTCTTTTGCACGTCTACTTGAACCACGTTGTCATCCCCCCTCCCTCCTCTTTCTCTCTCCCCCTG
>NW_004798093.1:133034-134675 GCF_000002075.1 Aplysia californica | reverse complement strand
AGACAGACAGACAGACAGACAGACAGACAGACAGACAGACAGACAGACAGACAGAGCAAGTAAGTAAGTAAGTAAGTAAATACGCTAGCAGACAAGCACTTACATCCAAATTGAGAACCAGAACCCCCTGTTTCAAACTGCTGTCGGAGTGTATTCTCCCCGTGATATGTAACTGTCATATAATATTGGCTTTTCTCTCCCTCCCTGTCTGGTGGGTAAGTTAGAGAGAGCGCCCGCCGACCATCAAAACCAAAAGGATCAAAATGTTGGATCCGAACCCCTGATTTTCGTCTCTCTGGCGTAACTTTGAACCTCTCTCTCTCTCTCTCTCTCTCTCTCTCTCTCTCTCTCTCTCTCTCGTTATCTCCTTCCCTCAAACATCCCTTTTAGTCTGCCTGCCTGCCCACTCCTTCCATCTCAAGGCAGTAAGTATTGACAAAGTAATTTGAACATAATAACTAAGTTGTAAAATTAAACTATTTTTGTTTGCCCCCCAAAGTAAACACACACTGTACGTAAAACGGCCAAAACAGAGCTGCGTTTTGATTGGCTGAGCCGCGCGTCATTCATGACGCAGTGACCGCGCGGCGGGACGCCAGCTGACCAGGTGCCCGCGGGTAGTCCTATGAAATCCAAACAATAAAATTATTTCGCCATGTTTTTTAAAAAATGTAACTTTTGATAAACTGTTAACCTATTGACGGCGCACATTCTGGCCATTTCACAACACGTGAAGACGAAATTTTTATGTTTTGAAGAAGACTGTTGATAGTGATAAAGATTTTTCAAATCTGTTTTCCCTATCTACAATTTTAAGACACAGACAATAACATGTATACTATTTTTATTAAATTGTTACTGTTAAATTTTTAAAAGCTTAAAACCTTTTATGATCATTTTTTAAATTAAAAAAAAAACAAAAAAACTTCAGAGTAGATTTTACTATTATTTTTCTTAAAACGAAAGAAAAGAAACGTTGCACAATTTATGCAAATTTTCAGTTTCCAAAAATTCTCAAGCAATGGAAGTCACCAAACTTTGGCGACCATTCTCTTGTTAATTTCATCCTTGAAACCAAACTACCCTCACCTCCTTCAATTTGAATGTTTTAACTTCTCTTCGTGGTAGATTGGGGTTGGGTTTTTTTCATAGAAACCAAGACAAATGAACAAGCTTTAAGGTAATACCAACAACTCCGTATGGCCAAAGATTGACGAGCACCTGATTCCACCACGCGGTGACACATAGGATTAATAATGTGTCCACTACGTACTTAAAGAGTAAATCTTCAGCGCCGACTGGTTACGTTTGTCGCGTGTTGGTTGGTTACCCCAGTCACCACGCCACGAGAAAAACCGAGAAAGCATCCCAAAAAGGGTCCTTTTGCTTAGCACGTGGGTGCGTTTCAGTCTCCTTCTGGGTGTTTCAACTGTCAATTTTTGAGACAGCAACTTTGAGAAAGTTTGTTATGACTTTGTGGAAATGTATCATTTCGCATTTCACTCACTCACTCACTATCTATCTATCTATCTATCTATCTATCTATCTATCTATCTATCTTTACCTCTCTTTCTCACACACACAAACACACACACACTCTCTTTCTCTCTCTCTCTCTCTCTCTCTCTCTCTCTCTCTCTC
>NW_004798093.1:121363-132934 GCF_000002075.1 Aplysia californica | reverse complement strand
TTAGAGAAGAAAATTTTTTGGTCGCGACCCGGAATCGAACCCGGGACCTTTGAATGAGAGGCCAACACCTTAACCTCTAGGCCACGAGAGCCCCCGAGCAGGCTTTGGCCGCCACCCGGGCAAAATTGAAAATATGCTTAATGTGTACCGGGCGCTCACGTGACCCTGTGCATTTGCGAGCGGCGTAAAACACTAACAAAAACAAAAACAAAAAAGTCCCTTTGTGGTCCTAATATAGATCAGAGTAGACAGCGGCAGTCACGTGGACACAATTTTTAATTAATTCCTACCAAACTGAAAATGCTTAATGTATACATTTACTCGCGCCGTAAAAAAAGTAAAGTTGTAACCGTATCCGATCCGGACATTGGGGATAGCCTTATTAGTGAGAAAACTTCCTGGCGCTCACGTGACCTTATGTATTTGCAAGCGCCGTAAAACACTTACCCAAAAAAAATCCCTTTGTGGTCCTATAATAGATAAGAGTAGACAGCGGCAGCCACGTGGGCAAAATTCAAAATTAATTCCTATCAAACTGAAAATGCTTAGAAAGTATGCGAACTGAGCCCAGAAATGTGAAATTATGCGATTATGTTAATTAATTTTAACAAAGAATGATAAAGGATAATAATCAGAAATTATGAAAAAATGATCAAATTTTGCTAAATTGTGCGGGGTGCATAAAACCACGGGGACAGATTAATTTAACGTGTACCGGACGCTCATGTGATCTTATATGCATTTGTAAGCGCCGTAAAACACATACCATTTTTTTAAATTTAAAAAAAAAAACCGCCTGGCATGGGCCTGACAGGCAGGTGGTAACAAGCCACCTCCAAAAGAATCTAGCTCTATATTGTGTTGATGTAGAACAAATTATTTGCATTCCTTTACAGATTATTCTTGTCTGTCTTCGAAGTAGACACTTTATGTCTGTATATCCTTCACAAAAGGTGTTTTGCTGTTTTGTACTTAAAATAACCCAAAATACTTTTTTCGCGTGACATTTTAAATTGTCTCCTTTTTTTTCTTCTGCCCCCCCCCCCCCCCTTTCCGCCTTTCCAAATTCCTTTTCCACGCCTTCTTGAACCACGTTGCCCCCCCCCCTTCTCTCTCTCTCTCTCTCTCTCTCTCTCTCTCTCTCTCTCTCTCTCTCTCTGTATATATATATATATATATATATATATATATATATAATTATTTTTTTTCTCTATCTCTCTCTCAATATCTCCTTCCCTCAACCTCCCTTTCAGTCTGCCTGCCTGCCCACTCTTTCCCTCAATGTAGTAAGTATTGACAAAGAAGTTTGAACATAACTAAGTTGTAAAATTAAACTCTTTGTTTGCCCCACAAAGTATGCACACACAGTACCTAAGACCTCCTTGCAGAGCTGCGTTTTGATTGGCTGAGCCGCGCGTCATTAATGACGCAGTGACCACACGGCGGGACGTCAGCCGACCAGGTGCACGCGGGCAGTCCTGTGAAATCCAAACAATAAAATTACTACGCCATGTTTTTAAATATATTTTCGATACACTATTAACCCATTGACACGTACATTCTGGCCATTTCACAATACTTGAAGACGGAATGTTTTGAATCAGAATGTTGATAATGATACAGATTTTTCAAATCTTTTCCTATCTACAATTTTAAGACACAGACAATTACATATACTATTGACATCAAATTTTTATTGTTATATTTTTTTGAAGCTTAAAACCTATTGTGATCATTTTAAAACACTTTTCTGAGTAGACTTTGATATTAATTTTCTAAACAACGAAAGAAAAGAAACGTTGCTTAAAAGCACAATATATGTAAATTTTCAGTTTCCAAAGATTCTCAAGCAGTGAAAGTCACCAAACTTTGGTGACCATTCTCACTTTAATTTTATCTCTGACACTAAACGACCCTCGTCTCCCTCCATTTAAACAATATCTCAACTTCGATTCATGGTAGATTTGTTAACTTTCTTTCTCATAGAAAGCAAGACAAATGAACAAGCTTTAAGATAATACCAACAAATTACTCCGCATGGGCAAAAATTGACGAGCGCCAGATTCCACCACGTGGTGACACATAGGATTAATTATGTGTCCACTACGTCTCTAAAGAGTTAATCTGCGGCACCGATTGGTTACGTACTATTTTTTGTCGCGTGTTGGTTGGTTACCCCAGTCACTTCGCCACGTGAAAAGCCGAGAAAGCATCCCTAAAAGGCTCCTTTTGCTTAGCACGTTTGTGCGTTTCAGTCTCATTCTGGATAATTCAACTGTCAACTTCTGTGAGAGCAACTTTGAGAAAGTTTGTTATGACTTTGTGGATATGTATCATTTCGCATTTCTTGGATTATTTGCCTCCTGCATTCAACAGTGACGATTTGACTTTTTTACCCCGGAATCCTCGAGTGCACGTGGATTTGATTCAGTGAAATTGTTTTGCCTCGTCTAGGATATACACAGTGAAAAATACAACAGTGTGTATTACGGAAAACCATCCTTTTCAAGAGGTGTTTGTTACAGTGCGAGCTTTAATCTTTAAAGATAACTTGGATTATCCTGTTTTCACCGTTTTATATTCCATAGATCCAGCGTTTGTTTGTGCGTGTACATTATGTTGAGTCTCCGCCCGCCAGTGTTCGAAATTCACTCGAATTGTTTGACAGAGGCGCTCAGTGTGTCGAAAAATCAGCTCTTGGGGAGTGGCGGGTCCTCACAAGTCTATCTAGTGACAGATGTGAACAATCCTGACAACAAAAAGGCTTTGAAAATACTTTCTTCTCTCGATGACGAGGATTCTGAGGATGAAGACAACAAACTATTTCTTTTTGAAACAGAAGTCAAAATACTTCAAGACGTCCGTCATCCCAACATTATCCGGATGGAGAGGGCGGTTAAATGTCAGGATGGAGTCGCCATTTTGTTGGAGTACCATCGCTCAGATCTGTTCCACTCACTACGTAAGCTCTCGCTCATGGAGTCCTTCCGCTTTTTTATTCAATTAATAGACACTGTGTCTTTTCTCCACCAACATCGCCTCGTGCACGGGGACTTGAAACTGGGAAATGTGTTCATCAGCCACTGTGGAAACGCTGTACTAGGTGACTTCGGACAAGCTCAGCATCTTCCCGAACACTCGACAAGTTCCGAACGATGGGGAGGCAGTCGGCCATATAGGGGACCTGAGTTCATAAAAGATGCGACAGTGGAGGACGTTTTTAAGCTAGAGAGCTACTCTCTTGGACTCTGTCTCTGGGCCTTACTGCTCCGTGTGCACCCTGAGCCAGGCATGGACTTCCTACAGAAGCTGAAAGACGCCGTGTCTATTCCAGAAGTGCGCAGAAAATGTGTTGAGCGTCTCTTATGTCCGTCACCGGTAGATCGTGCCACGGTTGTGGAAACGCAACAACTGCTCATCGATCATAACCTGACAGAACCGTGTGACCCGAACGCTGCAGATCGTCCTCGACATTCACAAATCAGACACCGATATAGGAATCAGGCGATGAAAACCGTAGCCCGACCATGGAAGTTGAAAACTGTCAATTGAGGTACATTATGACATCCATTTGGAAGCAGTGTTCCCGACCTTCGACAGAGAATATGGCACGTCATTTTTTTTTCTTCTGAAAGTAAGAATTATAATTTTGTGCTTTTCGTAGTAATTCTTCACCTGTCTCCACCACTGGAGTTTGCAGTTTATTACTCTACAGATCTACTCTTTGACACTTACAAAATGTTACCTCCGACTAAGTTTCAATTCCCTAACGCCAGCCTATACTTCGTTATTAGGAATTGGTCGTCTGTTAATTACATGTATATTTTTCTTTATTATATGTATTTCTCCTCTTTCATCTTATAAAAGTTCATATATTATACATTCTTAGCATATGTTTAAAGCATCCCCTTTCATTAAGATATCACTTATTTTTGCTCTTATACAGCTTATATCTGAATATCTCGTCTGTTCCCTTATCTTTATTTTTATGTTTATTTATATATATACATACTTTCCACTTTCGTCTTATTTTCTATCCATTTGGGCTTGTTTTTTGGTTGCTTTTTGGATGGTGGTAGTTTTGTTTTGTTGATTTTTTTAGGGGGGTACGGGGGGGGGGGCTGTTTTGCTTTGTTATATTTATTTGGGGAGGGGGTTATTGTTCCATCTAAAGCATTGTGGGTTGTTTTTTCTCATATTAATTGAATTTGAGAGCATTGCTTCTTATGTTTGATTTATTTGATTGTGCCGTCTTAATAAAAAGAAAAATTGGGTTTTAATTCATATCTCTATTACCGTTGTTGCCTTGTTAATCGTTTATGTTTACCTTGGTTAGACATTGTCTGTACAGGAGAGTGGTTGACAGGTGCTCTGGTGTGATTTTCTCCTTCTTTCCTAATTTCTATCGTCCTTAATTCTCTTCCTTTTTATTTGTGTTACTCTCTTGTGACCCCTTTAATGAATCTTTGGCACTTCTATGATCTAATCACGTTGCAACTGCGAGTGCCGTAAAACTAAAACTAAAACTACACTTTCTGTAGTTGCTGCGGCGTTGCTGTCTTTTGGTACTAATATCCTGTGTAAGGTATATCGTCGCTGACGAGAGCAATCCACTTAAATCCATATTTTGAAGAAAAAAAAAAATTTACGCCTCCGTAAATCTTTATCAAAGTTGTACCTTTTAACAGCACCAAAATGCAGTTTGATGCTATGGTCAAGGCTCACAATTTCCTTGCTCCTCATGATCACAACAAAACCTGTGTGGTTTGCGCGTGCTCTGGGGTGGTTTGCTTTTTCCTTCCTATCAAACATTCATCGTCTTTATCGGCCCTCCGTTTTGGGGGCGTTTGTTACTCTCTTGAAACACTTCTAATCTTCGGCACTTATATGACTTATTGTGTTGCAAGTGCCGTAAAACACTTACTAAAAATGTAAAAAATTAAAAAGCTACGTTTTTGGTTCGGGTAAAAAGTACCCAAAAGCGCTTAAGTGGATTGCTTGTGACTTCCACGCTATGCAGGGGGTTCACAGTAATACTCAGTATGGGGAATATCAGAATGGAGCATTCCAACACCGCTTTTTTTTCACATCCGTGGTCTTTCTTGTGTTTTGTTTTGGGTTTTTTTTTTGTCGGGGTTTTTTTGTTTGTTTGTTTGGGGTTCGTTGTTTTTTGTTTGTATGTTGTTGTTGTTTTGTTGGGGGGGGGGGGATTCGGTTCCCGTAGTTTCTAATGGAACATTACTTTATGGGGTCTTAATCAGACTACTTTTCCTTAAAAGAAGGCTTTACGTAGAACCAAGTTATAAAAACCCCAATTAAGATACGCACACACATGCATACAAACACACACACAGACACACAGACACACAAACACGCTTGTTTGCTTGCTTGCTGTACGGGACTGGGTACTCATGTCTGGGGTTGAATTCCTTCTTCACACTAATGCATTGTTTTCATCTCGTCATTTATGTTCTCTCTCTCTCTCTCTCTCTCTCTCTCTCTCTCTCTTCTCTCTTCTCTCTCTCTCTCTTCTCTCTCTCTCTCTTCTCTCTCTCTCTCTCTCTCTCTCTCTCTCTCTCTCTCTCTCTCTCTCTCTCTCTCTCTCTGCGTTTTTCTCTTTGTCTTTTTGTTAGCACTTTTGTTTGTTTATTTGTAGCCAATGCTTTATGAGCTGAAGATTTAAAATAATTCTTTTTAAAATAGTTCATTGGAGAAACGCACACAACAAATTGGTCACTTTTAAGGACAAGTGGGCTAACCCAGATTTTGTGGGTTTCCAGAAATCTTGACCTACACCAAAGGTGGGCATTGCTCTACCTATAGGAGAAATTTAGTTTCATTGGTATGTTTATTTGTTTGGTTATAGTGAAAACTCTCCTTGTATTTTAATAAAACTGAATAAGGATTTTAAAAACTATACCTGCGATTTTCCCAAAACAGAATTTTTCGGGATAACCCCTTTGTGCTTAAAAGCGACCAATTAGAGACTGCGTCTTAAAAACCTGCAATGCCAAGTCCCACAGTTAGTGATTGAAAATAACGTAGTAACAACATGACTGCTGATTGGTGACGTGCTTTCTATAACTATGTCTTTTTAAAAAATGGTTTCCTTATCAGATGACAGAACTTTGAAGTTTGCCGGTACAGGGACTGTCCGGCTGGTCACACCTCGCTACCTATTGATGTGACAGTTTGACAACGAATGAGCTAAGGCTTTGACCTTATTCATCGTCATCATCAATGCCTTTCACCCCTGGCAGGGTATAGGCCACATACAAGCTCCTTCCATTTATCTCTGTCCTGAGCCATCCTTCCAAGCTCGTTCCAAGTGAGCTTCATTTCTCTCATGTCACTTTCCACGCATCTCCTCCATGTTTCCCGTGGCCTACCCCTGCCTCGTGCTCCCTGGGGGTTCCACTGCAGTGACTGTCTTGTGATGTTTCCGCTGGGCTTTCTTAAGGTGTGTCCCATCCATCGCCACTTTCTTAGTCGTATTTCTACTTCTATATCCTTTTGTCCTGTCCTTTTCCACAGCTCTTCATTTCTTATTCTATCCTGCCACTTAATTTTTAAAATACTCCTCATACATCTGTTGATGAAAGTCTGGACCTTATTCAGTACTGTCTTCGTTGTCTTCCAAGTTTCGCAGCCGTAGAGGAGCACAGACTTGACGTTGGAGTTAAAAAGTCGAATCTTGGTGCGCAGTGAGATGTTGCTTGCTTTCCAGACCTTTGATAATTGCTTGAAGGCTGACCTTGCTTTGGCGGTTCTTGCTTTAACATCTGCCTCGGTTCCACCTTTACCATCGATGACACTTCCAAGGTAGGTAAAGGAGTCCACTTCTTCAAGGGGAGTGTCTTCCACTGTCACAGCAAGGTTTGAAACCTTTCCTAGCTTCACTACTTTTGACTTGCCTGGATGTATACGTAGGCCAACACTCCTTGATAGGCTGTTGAGTTCCTTGGTCTTTTCTTGCATCTGAGCATGTGTGTGAGAGAGCAGTGCAAGGTCATCGGTGAAGTCCAAGTCGTCCAGCTGCTGCCAAGGGATCCATTGTATTCCATTACGTTTGCCTCTGGTGGCTTCTTTCATGACCCAGTCAATTGCCAGTATGAAGAGAAAAGGTGAGAGCAAGCATCCTTGTCGCACTCCTGTCTGTACCCGGAATGGTTCTGAGAGTTGTCCTTCGTGGAAGACTTGGCAGCTTGTTCCATCATAGGTGGCCTTCACAAGCTTGACGATTTTCTCAGGTATTCCAAAATGCCGCATGAGTTTCCACAGAGTTTCCCTATTTGACCTTATTGGGTGTTAAAAAATATTTGACAATCACGGTGGAGCCAAAAAGTATTTTAAAAAACAAAAAAACAAATAGTCGATACAGCCTCGATGGATGCCTGATATCGTTATAGTTAGAGAGCCAACTGCTAATTTTGTGAACCTCTTTTTACGCAAGTTCCTTATTCCGATGAGCACCTCGCTACCTGCTGATGTAAGGCGTTTGACAACCATGGTCTGTCCCCGTGGTTTTGTGTACCCCACATAATTCAACAAAATTTGATCATTTTTTGCATAATTTCTGATTATTTTCCTTTATCATTCTTTGTTAAAATTAACAGAATCGCATAATTTCACACTTTTGGGCTCAGTTTGCATAATTTCATAATTTTTTTGTGTGCATAAAACTGCGGGGACGGCATGGATTTCTGAATTTTTCTTGCATAAAACGACGGAGACAGCCTTATAAGATGAATGAGTTTTAAAGTTTGCCGACACGGGGGACTGTCCGGCCGTTCGCACCTCGTATCTGTTGACGTAACACAGCACCCAACCCCCAGGTGTCAGCGATACTGTCACTTTCTCTCCCTTTGTGTTGTGTTATGTCTTATCTGATCGTCCACGCAACAACGCTTTCATTATGATATTTAAATTTATAAAATTGTTGTTGTTTTTCTTATCTTAGACTACCATGGTGCAGCCAAAAAACCCAACAAACAACAACAAAAAAGTCGGAACGGGCAGGATCGAAACTCGATGTCACTATACTATACTAACAGGGCAAACTCCTTCTTTTTTTTTTTAGCTGAAAGGTTCGGAAACCTGTTGATGTTGATGAATTCCGATAGGATGCCATTCTGATAACACTGACCTTTAACGTAACACTAAAACCTGAACCTGACCCTGGCGTAACCTAAAAATAAAAGACAATTGAGGTCTGTGAGGCGTTTATTATGAAGGTTAGATTTTAATCATGTAGAAAATGCTACATCATCTAAAATTTAACGATTATTGGCTCCTCCTGACTAGTTTTCGGCAAGGCGACGTCACGATAGCTCCTCCCGGGTGCTACCCTATCGAGACGGTCAGTTAACTAATCTCCTTATTTCTGTCCCCGTGGTTTTATGCACCCCGCATAATTTAGCAAAATCAGATAATTTTTTGCATAAGTTCTGTTGTTTTTTCCTTTATCATTCTTTGTTTTTAAAAAAAACAGAGCCGCATAATTTCACATTTTTGGGCTCATTTTGCATAATTTCAGAATTGTTGTTGCATAAAACGACGGAGACAGCCTTATAAGATGAATGAGTTTTAAAGTTTACCGACACGGGGGACTATTCGGCTGTTCGCACTTCGCTATCTGTTGACGTAACACAGCACCCAACGACCAGGTCCAGATGTCAGCGAAACGGTTACCTTTTCTCCCTTTGTGATGCCTTATAACAACGCTTTCATTATAATATTTAAATTTATAATAATGTTGTTTTTCTTATCTTAGACTACAATGGTGCAGCAAAAAACAACAACAACAACAACAACAACAAAAAAGACGAAACGGCCAGGATCGAAACTCGATGTCACTATACTATAATACTAACAGGGCCAATTCCATTTTTTTTAGCCGAACGTTTCGGAAACCCGTTGATGTTGATGAATTCCGGTAGGATGCCATTCTGATAACACTGACCTTTAACCTAACACTAAAACCTGAACCTGACCCTGGCGTAACCTAAAAATAAAGGAGAGTTGATGTCTGTTAGGTGTTTATTGTGAAGGTTAGATTTTAATTAACCCAGTAGAAAATGCTGGTACATATCTAAAATTTAACGATTATTGGCTCCTCCTAGTTTTCGGCAAAGCGAAGTCGCGATAGTTCCTCCTGGGTGCTACCTTTTTTTAAAAAAAATATCTAGATGGTCCTTATCGGATGAATGCGTTTTAAAGTTTACCGACAAGGGGGACCGTCCTTTGTGCTACCTTGTGTCATATCTGTCCCCGCAGTTTTATTTTTTTTTTAAAGGAAAAATCTTAAATTATGCAAACTGAGCCCAAAATGGGAAATTATGCGATTCTGTTAATTTTAACAAAGAATGATCAAGGAAAATAATTCTAAAAATAAGCAAAAAGTGATCAAAATTTGCTTATTAATGCGGAGTGCATAAAACCCCGGGGACAGTCATATTTGATCGTCCACGTAACAACCGTATTGACCAGTATGTGACTATGTCACATGTGGTAGTGATACCCGGAGCCCGTTCAAGGACTGTCTGTCTGTCTGTCTGGTTTTCTCTCTCTCTCTCTCTCTCTCTCTCTCTCTCTCTCTCTCTCTCTCTCTCTCTCTCTCTCTCTCTCTCTCTCTCTCTCTCTCTCTAAATCTAAATCAATCTATCTTTCTCTCTCTCCATTTTTCTCTCTTGCTTTGTATTTATGGAGGGGGGGGGGTGGTTCTTCTTGATTTTACTCTTTTCTGAGAGAAGCCTTTTACGGTTTTTATTAAAAAATCATCTGCTGTGGTATTTTATATACGTAAAACACAAGAAAACATGAACACAGAACAAGTTTACATACGTACAACACGGTACAAGTTTATAAGTAAAATATAGACGTACGTTTAAATGAAAAACAAGTTTATTCGTAAAACACAGATAAGATAAACGAATACAATTCAAGTTATTAATATACAAAACTGGACGTACGACACAAGTCAACATGGATATATTATACGTTAATCGTAAAACACGATTATTTCTGAAAGCAGCAAAAGTTCACAATGTACAACACAAATGTAATCTTAAAAGTTCCCCACTCCCTTTTTTTCCGTAATCTCTCTCTCTCTCTCTCTCTCTCTCTCTCTCTCTCTCTCTCTCTCTCTCTCGCTCAACGAGTACGTTGATTAAGGAGGGGTCAAAAGGGAAGGTACGGTTAGACCAAACACTACCGGATTAAAATCAACTGCTGAACAACAACAACAACAACAAAAAACCCTTAAAAGCAAACAGACAAACCAACAGAAACACTATTGTAGAACGCAGTGAATCACTTTCCTAAACCAGCTCTTTTTCATTTCACATGGTTACGGAAAGTTACTGAACGTCATCTTTTTTTTGCTATAATCCATTGACTTTCGTCAGGTAGTGTTTAGTGTGACCGTACACTTATAATCTGTTTTGCTATTTACACAGTCGCAAGACTCTAACTCATCTGTTTACAACACACGCGGTCATACCCACATTTACAGCATTTGATTGGGTGACCAACTGTTCAGATGTACTGAGCCCAAATTTTGAATTTTAAAAAGATACGTTTTGTAATTTGTGTTTTCGGTTATCGTTCATTGTAGCTCGATAAATTATTTTTTTCTAAATAGGCCTATTTTTGTCAAAATTTGAATTGCTAATGTTAAAACTGCAAGAAAAATAGTAATGTGTGTTAGAAGAATGACGTTTTTCTAACCCATTTATTCCTTTATTCTTTTTTTGTTCTCTGGGCTTAGGACATTCGAATAGCTTGCGACACATTATTATTAATTGGCTATATAAAAATAACCAAATCTGTTGCGTTAGGCTAGCCACTCACTATGATGTTGTGCTCTGTTGGATATATTTTATTTTAGTAAGAGTTTTACGGCACTTACAGCTCAATTAGGTCATAATTTTGCCAAAGTTTTGAGGTGTTACAAGAGAGTAACAAACACAAAAAGAAGGATAAAATGAAAGATAAGGACGATAGACGTTTGGTAGGACCGAAGGAACAAATCGCACCAGAGCACCCGCCAACCTGCCACTGTTTTTGCTTTGTTGAATTATCTTACAAAATGCTCAAACAAGTATGTTGTTATGTACAAACGCTCACTGATTCCTAGGCATTAACAGCGGGTGGTTGGCGAGTGCTCTTGCGTGGTTTGCTTCTTCTTTCCTGTCAAACATATATCGTCCTTATTATTATCTCTCCTCCTCCTTTTATTGTGTTTGTTACTCCTTTGTAACACCTCTAATCTTCGGCACTTAAACTTCTACATGTATACATGTATTACTTTATTGTGTTGCAGTGCCGAAAAACTGTTAGTGTTATTATTGTTGTTGTTGTTGCTGTTCCCACTTTGGAAAGATAACGCATTGATTATCTCTGTCCTTCTGCCAGAATGTTTGTTCAGCATATGCATGTACCTGGTTGTCGAACCAGACAGACACTCTCAAAGTTGACCGCTGCTCGTGCGATACAAGCTTCACAGGCGGGGCTTAAAACGATTCTTGCGCACCCAAGATCTCTCTCTCTCTCTCTCTCTCTCTCTCTCTC
>NW_004798093.1:118390-120557 GCF_000002075.1 Aplysia californica | reverse complement strand
TCTGTCGGCTCGAATGTAATATCTGTCTCCGTCGTTTTATACAAGAAACATTCTGAAATTATGCAAACTGAGCCCAAAAATGTGAAATTATGTGGTTCTGTTAATTTTAACAAAGAATGATAAAGAAAAATAATCTGAAATTGTGCAAAAAAATGATAAATTTTTGCTAAATTATGCGAGGTGAATAAAACCACAGTTATATCCGTCTTTGCTCGAGGAGTTGGCCCTGACAGGCAGTGTCGAAGCCCGTGTCCTAAATGATCAAAACTTTTTTTTTTTTGGGTGGTCCCATTTACTATAATTATTTGTACATACCTGGAAAGTACTTTCGTGTTATATTCTTCATGTTTTTGTTCCCTGTGTTCAGAGATTGGGACTTCCTGAACCTTTTCGATAATATGAATGTAAAACTAGGAGGTTCTAAACACATGTATAAATGCATAGTCTTTTGTTTCTCAATGTTTGCTTGCGTTTTCAATTTGATCACTATATCATAGTGCGGTTAAAAATTCGTGGCGCCACTTATTTTCAAATATGTCTTAAACGGGTGAATCACCGCCAATCATACTTTGCACAGCAGTTTGTACCAATTTGTCTTAACTTAATTGTTTGTTTTTTCACAACAATTGAGGCCAGATTATAAAACCTTTCTTTATATAAAATACTATAAATCTCCGTTGCGCGGAAAATGGGATTGTTCACAGTGCTTCCCGCTTCTTGCACACATTTTGTATACGCATACGTCACCGCTCATCAATAACACTTTTTAGTGGCAAAACTTGTGGCAATAAATTCATTTTATAGTGAACACATTTTTTGTACTAAAGGTTCTCAAAACATGCATTCAATAAGCATAATGTCGCGAGTAAAAAATAATGACAGACTTACTTTTAAAAGTGATATTGCCCGAGCTGTAAACTTTTAAAAAACTGAGTAGAAACCATCGGGTTTTTTTAGAATACCGTGTACAGGTGTTTGAACTAATATTCATCAGTTAAGACAAATTAATATATAAGCCATTGTGCAAACGTTGGAGAATCTATGTTCAATAGTTTAGAAGATATTTGACAATAAAATAAGTTACGCCACATAATTGTTTCCACAGTATAGAACTTCAATTTGATCATTTCGCCATCTTTCCACGAGGGGTCAATCAGAATGTTGGCATAGTGTTTTCCGAAACAACAGAGTTACCCCGGGAGCCAGACAGAAGAATTGGCGTCTATGGTGGTAGAGTGGTTATTGGCTAAGCGTCTCTCCTTGCACACAAGGGACAGGTGTTCGATATCCAAGTGGAAAAAGTGTTTTATCGAGCATCTTTCTCTCTCTGTTTTTCTGTTGAGGGGTTCCCAACAGCCTAATTAAGTACATGTAGTTTGTTTCCTCCAAAAATGGCATACTAGTGTTGATTGGGGTGTAGAGGTCTTGATAATTTATGTAATTTACGAGGAAAAGTGCATTTTTTTTTCTTTGAAACGACAAGCGGCCATTTGAAGTGCGCCTCTGCCCTAATTTAAGTCCTACTTTTTTTCTACCGATCTTTTGTTTCTGCCTGTTTGTGTAGATATGCTTTTCTTTACTTAAACAAACACACAGCTACATGTTCATGTAAGATTTTATTTAAGCTCAAAACTCATGGAGATATTTGACACATAATTTAGTATCGACAGCTCACCTTGGAAGTAGTTACTTTTGCCGTCTTGGAAGATGTAGTTGATGATGATGATGGCGAAGATAACCGCCCACAGATGAATGTCGTTGAACACAGCGTTGAATCCCATTGGCTGAGAGTGAATAAAGTGCGGAAATGATACATGTATGAAGATTGTTTGATTTTATTTGAAAGCCTATCCTTTTCCCTATTCTGTCTCTTTAAGGATGATCGTGTTTGTGTGTGTGTGCGTGTGCGTGCAAGCGTGCGTGTGTGTTTGAGTGAGTGAGAGAGCGCTTTACGGCACTTGCAACACAATAAGGTAATTTACTATAAGGTCGTTTAAGTGCCGAAGATTAAAGGTGTTTAAAAAATTAGACTAACAAAACAAAGGAAGGAGATAGGGCGGATAGTTCTTTATACTACTACTACTACTACTACTACTACTACTACTACTACTACTACTACTACTACTACTACTACTACTACTACTACTACTACTACTACTACTACTAA
>NW_004798093.1:112165-116267 GCF_000002075.1 Aplysia californica | reverse complement strand
TTTGTTTTGCTTTCTTCTTCTTCTTCTTCTTCTTCTTCTTCTTCTTCTTCTTCTTCTTCTTCTTCTTCTTCTTCTTCTTCTTCTTCTTCTTCTTCTTCTTCTTCAGATATCAGTTCTAGACATAGACTTATTACTTATAATAATATTCTTTGTAAAGTCTATGGGTCAGGGAGCAGACACCGACAATCATGCGGTACGTGTACCTCATTTAATCCCCATTGTCTGTCTTTCTAATAAGCCAAACCGAAGTTGGTGGTTGGCGGGTGCTCTGGTGTGGTTTGCTCTTTCTTTCCTATCAAACATCTCTTGTCCCTATCTCTCCTCCTTCTTTTTTGTGTTTGTTACTCTCTTGTAACACCTCTAATCTTCTGCATGACCTTATTGTGTTGCAAGTGCCGTAAAACATTTACTAAAACTAAAAGACAAGCCGGAGTACCATTGTTGTACCAAGTCCAATGTGCTTCTTTACTCAAAACTGAAACACATTTTTCGACAAGATGCCTATAGTAATGTTTTTTTCCTCGTTGTCTTGTAAATTATATTTGTTTTCTTAACTCTTTTCTTAAGTGGCAAGAATTGTCAGCTTTTATAGTTATCAGGAGTAAGTAAATGCACCGATATATCGGTATATGATATGGTAAGAATCAATATTCCTCACCTTCCTCCTTCTGCTGATTCTCAAAATCTTCGAAGATATCAGCTGTATGGGTCTTCATTGAGAAGATCAACCCTATGAGGTAGGCTATAGGCAGGATGAGTGCGCATGCGTAGACCAGCGGCTCCACATGGGCGCTGTACAGGCTGGTGCTGTGGTCCAGGCCTTCCTGGGAACAATGGGACGAATAGATGGGTAAAATGGGGTCTATATGTTGTGGTGCATCGTGGTGAAATCAGGCGCTCATCATATCTTTTTTAAAGGGGTGGAGGTATATTTTACCCACCAGTTGGACAATATATTTCTTTAATTTTGCATTATTTTTCCTTTTCTTATTTCATTGGATTGGGGGGGTACACATTTGAGAGTAATTTTAAAACATACTTCTGAATGGACTTTTACTGAAAATGATGATCATAGGCGCAAAGCATGTAAATGTGCAGTTTCTAAGGATATTCAAGCTTTCAAAGTCCCCAAATTTTGAGGACCATTTACTTGCTAATTTTCACATGTGACATCAGTCGACTCTCATTGCCTTCATCGCAAATATCTCATCTTCTATTCAAGTTCAAGATAGATGAGTAGTGTTTTATGCACAGGCAAGTCAGTTGAACAGCCTTTAAAACTATACCAATAATAATGATGATGATGATAATGATAATAATAATGATAATAATAATAATAATAATAATAATAATAATAATAATAATAATAATAATAATAATAATAATAATAATAATAATAATAGTAACAGTAATAATTATTATAATAGTAATAATAATTATTATAATAGTAATGATAATAATCGTAATAATAATAATGATAATAATAATAATATCATCATCATCATCATCATCATCATCATCATCATCATCATCATCATCATCATCATCATCATTTGACGTACCACGACAGTCTTACAGCCAGAGCACAGGAAGCCAGTGGCGTTGGTCACGGAGCTGTTGTATGGCGTGTGCTGCTCACAGCGGTCACACTCCAGGTTCCCGTAGATCTTGGAGAAGATGGTCGGGGCGAACACACCTAGAAAGACACGCAGCTATATTAATATGTGCCAAACCTGATGGAGATATGCAGCTGTATGTGTGTCACACATGAGGGAGATGTGCAGTTGTATGTGTGTCACACATGAGGGAGATATGCAGTTGTATGTGTGTCACACCTGAAGGAGACACATAACCATTTGCAAGCACACCTGTAGGAGAGACATAATTATAACAAATGCCATTCCTGAAGGAGACACACAACTAAATGTGTCACACCTGAAGGAGACATAACTATAATATGTGTCTTTCCTGAAAAAGACACGCAACTAAATGTGTCATACTTGAAGGACACATATTATGATGTGTCATACCTGAAGGAGATACGCAGCTATGTGTGTCACATCTAAAGGAAACACAAAACTATTTGTGTCACAAATAAAAAGACACGCAACTATAATACTATCTTTTTAAAATACAGCCAAACATGTGTAAAACGGTCACCCATTGTCAAGGAGAAAAGTGGCGTATAACACAGGTGGCCGTCTTAGGCAGGACTGGGTCAAAATGAAGAAAGCAAACCATTCCCTTCTGAGGTCCAAACCGGGGCTGATTTCAGATTTCAGACTGCCGTAAGGCTAATTCAATAGGTTTGTTTTTTTTTTAATTAAAGTGGTGGGGGTGGAGTAAAAAGAGTTTTTTTGTGTGTTTGTTTTGTTGATTTTAAAAATCTTTTTTGGCTAGCGTTTTTTTTTTTAGTTGCTGATTCTGTGCAAGGGTAAAAATAAACGAAATATTCAAGTATTATAAGACTATGAAGACCGAGTGCCATGGTAAAACAAACACACGGGTTGCCACCACTTGGAGAACGAGCGAACGCTTCTATCGCAAGTTCACGTCAGCGTCCATGGTAAAATTGTTACTTTGTTACAGAAGTTACAATTAGGTAAACAAAACAGTGACTAATCATCTCACATACGATTTGTGCGTGAGTTGTGGGCGGGGCTGAAAGGTTATGACGGATCACACGCTTCCCTTACCAGCAGTTGGAAATATATTGTTAGCGTTATGCCTACCCATTGGTTAACTTGGGTAAACATTCATTGGAGGGACTAGCAATAATAATAACAGGTGAATGAATTATGACGGCCCTTCCACAGCGTAAGGGGCCGATTCAAAATGTAAGACAAAGCGTCCGGCAATGATTATGAATGACCACTCCTTGCCGCCTGAGGCAGGTAAATTTGACTGTGGGTTGATAAAATGAAGTGGCCGCGGCGCGTTGGACAGGTGACCGTTTTATACAGTTAACTTATACCGAAAAAACACACGGTGGGAAATGGAAAGAGGCCGTTTGTACAGGCGGCTGTATTACACAAGACTGTACGTGTCACACCTGATGGAGATTGGCAACTATATATGTCACACCTGAAAAAGCCATAAACACTGTGTGTAATACCCGAAGAAAACAGGTTATGTGATACCCGATGGAGATACACGACTATTATGTGTCACACCCGAAAGAATCGCACAACTATATTAAAAATCTTATTATATGTGTCACACCCGGGGGAGGCATAATATGGAGACATATTTATTATCATTATTATGATTACTGGTGTCACATATGAGGAGACACACAACTATATGTGTCACACCTAAAAAGACACGTAACACTAATTAAGTGTCACGCCTGAAGGGGATAGGCCTACGCCACTCAACTATATGTGTCCCAAATCTGAAAGAGCCATATTACTATATGAGTCATACTTGAAGCAATCGTATTATAATTATATGTGTCATACCTAAAAGAGCAATATACACGTAAGTATATTATGTGCCATGCCAAAAGGAGACTCACACGAAAATACCCCTCCCCCAAACGAAACAAACCAACCCAAAAACAAAAACAAAAACAAAACAAACAAGCAAACACGCAAGCAAAAATACAAACAAACAAACAAACAAACGAGCAAACAAACCAAAAACAAACTAAAAGCACGTGACAAATCAAGCGCGGAGTTGACTCACCAATGATAGCCACAAAAAGCAGCGAAGAGCTAATGTTGGCGGACTTTGGGTTGAAGTGCTGTCGCCGGTACTTCAGACCCCCGATCACCATGGACATGCCCTGTGGGAGGAGGACACAGTTAACCTTTGCCTTTTCTCACCTCACAACAAACAACTAAAGGAACAAGTGTGTGGCATCGTGGAAAAACCAGGTGCTTGACGTCAAAATGATGAAATCCAAGATAGCTACATTTCCTGCCCGTTGGGCAATTTTCATTGATTTTGGGTTTTGTTTTTCTTTTTTCTTTTGTTTTCTTGTTGTTGTTTTGTTTGTTTGTTTGTGTTTGTTTGTTTGTTTGTTTGTTGTTGGCTGTTTTTGTTGTTGGCTGTTTTTGTTGTTTTGTTGTTGTTGTTGTTTGTTTGTTTTTGTGGGGGG
>NW_004798093.1:107661-109390 GCF_000002075.1 Aplysia californica | reverse complement strand
TCTTCTTCTTCTTCTAAGTTCTTGTTTTGGACAGAAGGGGGTAATGGTAAGTGGCCATTTGTACAGGTGGGTGAAATTGATGACCTAGCTATGTCTTTCTATAAAGATGTATCCTGTATGCAGAATGGGTTAGATTAAAATCCCCAAATTGCGTCAATCGGAGTATAATGCACTTACAATGACATTAAAATCTGTAACAAATGTACCATGAATATACAACAAATACAGAACAAATGTACAAGCAATGTACAAGAAATGTACTACAAATGTACAACAAATGTACAAAAATTGCACAACAAATATAGAACAAATACAAAACATATCTATAACAAATGTACAACAAATGTACAACAAATGCGAAAATACACAACATATTATGTATAACAAAAGTACAACAAATGCACCACAACAAATGGACAACAAATTAATCTGCAACAAATGACAACGTCAACGCCAATGGCTCTTTTTGTAAAGGATACTCGCCAGTATCACGTTGACCCCATCCACTGTGTACTTGTAGTAGTAGAAATTGAACGACTGGTGTGTGTACATAATGATCTCGCTGTGACGGCTCCCGCTTTCCTGGAATGACAGGCAATACAGCTGGAAATAATTGGCTGGAAATAATTACTTTTTAAAAGTAGTTTTAGTACGCGTTTTACGGCACCTGCAACACTGTTTTCTCAAAGATATTTTGCACATATACATAGATATTACAAATGCATAATACTGTGTTTTACGTACACGTATGTCGATTAATTTTGAAGATGTGATGTCTTTTTCGATGTAATGCGCACTGGGCATTTTTTAGAAAAGGAAAATGCGCAATAAAAATGCTTTTTATTATTATTATAAGGTCATGTAAGTGCCGAAGATTAGAAGTGTTCAAAGAGAGTAATAAACACAAAAAAGAGGAGGACAGATAATGACGATAGATGTTTGATAAGAAAGAAGTAGCAAACCCCACCAGAGTGCCCACCAACCACCTACGACAACAATGACGTTACATTTTCTGAAGCAAGCATTCTCCTGATGAACCACATATTTATGTTGCTTATTCTAAGTGTGAGGGGTGCTAACAAAATGAGTCAATTCTTGTGTTTCAGCCTTATGGACACAGATAGATACAAGAAATGTATGGGCTGGGTATGTACAATTTATCATATTATGAAAAGATGAAAGAAAGATATCTTTACCTTGAGCAAAATGACATCAGCTTAACAACCTACAAATGTGTCTATTTTGCGCACATCTGTATTCGAGGATTGCAAGAACTTATTTTGTCAACACGTTTCACAATTATTTTTTTTTTTGGTATTGTTGTCGATTTTCCAACTCTTTCAACCATGTGCAAAGACTGATCAAAAGGACATAACCTATTGTAAATATAAATTAAGTGTTTACAGACAATAGAAGAAAGTTACCATAACAAAAATACAAACTACCTTCCCACCTACCCACCTAACTAACTGGCTAACTATTTAGCTAAGTAACTAACTAACTAGCTAACTAACTAGCTAACTAACTAACTAACTAACTAACTAACTAACTAACTAACTAACTAACTAATTAACTAACTATGGTTAATGTTCTATTGTATATTGCACTACTCGCTAAAACTTGCGTTCTCCTCACTTGGTAGGAAGCTATTGATGAGCGTGCCCAGGATTACCCAGGAAGGTAAGCTTAAATCAGTATACATGCATGTGCTGTGCATCTCGGGGGGGGG
>NW_004798093.1:104673-105515 GCF_000002075.1 Aplysia californica | reverse complement strand
ATAGATAGATAGATAGATAGATAGATAGATAGATAGATAGATAGATAGATAGATAGATAGATAGATAGATAGATAGATAGATAGAAAAACTAAGGAAGAAATTTCTCATAACAACATTTCCAGTACCAAGGGATGTAGAACCAGATTTCCGAGTAAACATCTTGGCTGATAAGGGTTTGGGTTTACTTACCACTTTCTGCAAATAAACATTTTGTTTTGAGAATCACTATCCCACGTGATGTGCAATCGTTCGGTATGACTCATCATATCTTATCTTCGCGTTCGCTTGAAATTTGGTTTGATCTTGAACAGAGGGTCAGCTGACCGTAGATAGCTGAAGTGCAAAGTGTGACCGCGAAGTGACTGTCAGCTGACTACAGATATGTAGCAAGTTTAGTGCTCTGTGAGAACTGTCCAGTAGAGCTGGGCGAAGAGTCGATTCCGGAACCGATTCCCGCGATTAATACCAAGGAAGTTAAGTTCCGTCTCCTTTTTACGTAGACCAACGGTTGCCAGTTATTTTTATCATTAAAATCTTTTTGAAAAAAAAAATTATTTTTTTTCAAAGAAGTTGATGCTTCGTAGTGTTCCGAAATCAAGGTCATCCTAAATCCTGAAGATGTTCGGCACCAACCAGGTAACCACGGGGAAAAATCACATCATTAGAATGTAAGTAATAGAGTTCGGAGTCGATTCCTACGATTCCTAGCTTTCAATAATCGGGAACCTAGCCGCCCAGCACTACTGTCCAGACGTCAATGTTCTCGCTTCTTTTGTTTATCATCTGGAGGTACCGTAGTATGTTTAAGTTTTGTTATTTTACTATTTAAGGTGGGGGGGGT
>NW_004798093.1:92359-103020 GCF_000002075.1 Aplysia californica | reverse complement strand
TATGAGACTAATGCTTTAATTAAAATTGTAGTTGTTATTCAATATGTTATGCCATCATGGATGCACTGTTTGCACTTAAACAACTCAGTGAAGAGACAATAGAACACGAGCAAAAACTAAAAACTGTCTTTGTGGACCAAGAAAGAGTCCATGAAAAAGTAGACCGAGACAAATTGTGGACAGTGCTGGAAGAATACGAGATCAGGGGGCAATTTATTTTAACAGCCTTTTAAGTGACCCATCGCACCCCTTTTTCACACAGATTTTTTTTTTTTTATAGTTTTGAGTTTGTTTTTTTATGTTGTTTTTTTTTAGATCGCGCAACGGCAGATAATTAAGATAAGATAGGATAGGATAAGATAAGATAAGAAAAGAAAAAAATTAAGAAAGTTACAAAAGAAGTTTCCTACCATCTGCGATAAGATTGCTATTAACATTGAAATAAACATTCGTATAGAGTACTATTGTTGTTGTTCATATCTTTGCACATAATGTACTGTACGAATATATCTACATGTATATAACTTTCAAAAATCTATGATAAATTTCTACATATTGTATTATTGTCAGCTATATTTTTTTCTTCGTGTTGAAATTCTTTCAATATACAATCTAAATTCTACTTCTATCTAACTCATACGTTTTAAACCATACCTGTGCAGCCAAAGACAATTTCCCACAAGAGCAATAAAGTATCTTATTTTTTCTTATCTTATCTTATCTTATCTTATCTTATCGTATCTTATCTTATCTTATCTTATCTTATCTCATCTCATCTCATCTCATCTCATCTCATCTCATCTCATCTTATCTTATCTTATCTTATCTTATCTTATCTTATCTTATCTTATCTTATCTCATCTTATCTCATCTTATCTTATCTTATCTTATCTTATCTTATCTTATGGAAAACAGCATGACAAAATAATAATAAAAACTGTAAAACAAGAGTAAGGAAATATTTGTTTAATTAGATAATTCAAGGGGACATTTTTATAATCGAAGATAATAATAAGATGTATGATGCGCTAAAACAATAAAACCGGAACAAACCATAGTCCTTGCCAATGACGGTGGCGTACATTAGGGCTCCCAGGATCAGATACAAGAGGGAAAGCCATGAGCCAGCTAGCACACAATAGATCACATTGGACACCCGCAGGGTTGACACTGCAATGGAAAGACAATAATAATAATATCATGACAACTAAACACTGCATAACTAAATTATGTGATTTTAACCATTCCTGTACAGCAAAAGAAAAATTCTCACAGGAACAATAAAGCATTATCATATCTTATATTATGGAAAACAGTATGACAAAATAAAAGATAAGACTTTGGATGTATCGATGTATGGTTCATAGATGTGGAAAACAAGCAACAAGCTTCCAAACAAAATGTCTTCGAAGAATTTTACTAATAAAATGGAATGAATTCATGTTTTAAAAAATGAAGTTTGGAAATACATGTAGCTGGAATTGAAGATATCAATACAACCATTAACAAAAGGAGAAGATGGAGATATCTGGGACATGTTCTCTAGTTCTACTTGCATTCCATGAATGGAAATGACGGCCGAAAAATATAAATGTACACATCAAATTTGAAGTTTTTTCAACTGATGCCATTTTCTTTAAGCTAAACATGTTTTCAATCATTTCGTAGAATAAATTATACAAGCCAAACCGATATATTTGACATAATAATATCTATATATGTGTCCATAGGACTAAAAATCCGATAATCAACTCAGTTGGTCAGCACACGTCACAACAATAGAACGCAGGGGGTGGTTGACCGATGCTCTGGTCAGGGTTTCTCCTTCGACTGTCAATCAAACATGTATCTTCCTTATCAGCTCGCCTCCTTTTTGTGTGTATGTGTGTGTGTGTGTGTGTGTGTGTGTGTGTGTGTGTGTGTGTGTGTGTGTTTGCTACTCTCTTGTAACAATTCTAATCTTCGGCATCTTTGACTTAATTCTGTTACAACTGCCGTAAAACTCTTACTTTAACAAACAGTCGAACCTGTCCATAACCATTAGGTCTACTCAAAGTCACAGAGAAAGGGCGCCGTTGTTGATAAGTTGGTGTTGTGGACAGCGTGTGAGTTAGATTACTTACTAGACTTGAAAAATTAAATAGTTGGTTTAAAATCCTAAATACAATTTTAAAATATTGGTTTCCATTTTGGTTCCGTCAAAATTATGAAGTATCATTAAGAGCTTCCTTGCATTAACTGAAACTGAATAGACATATCTATTTTGAGGACGGGTTTGGGGGGGGGGGGTAAATAGTTAAGATGATAATGACAACTACAATGAGAGTGTGTTTTTATTCTACGCAGGTCTGTCATTTAGTAGTAGGATCGTTATCATTACTAGTAATTTTGCTATTGTCATCATCATCGTCATCATCATCATCATCACCATCATCATCATCACAATCATCATCATCATCAGCAGCAGCAGCAGCAGCAGCAGCAGCAGAACTATCATCATAACCTAATTGTCGACCGTAGAAGCACGATTACCTGAAAAGCGATTTCCACATTTCCTCCCAAGCTTCGTATAGCACATTTGATCACAGTTCATTCATAAGGACTTTCTGAACATCATCCGTTCACCGATCCCTTTAAAAGTGCGACCCTTCCGAAAGTACTTTTCTTCAGGCTACTAAGGCAAGACTAACTAACAACTCAACTTATAAAGAAGTTAATCGTAATATGCAAAGGGAACGCATGATTTAACATTGTCTTTGGAGATCATAAAACAGAATAATCAATAAGAAAGTGTTGGACTGAGAAAAAATCAATAGTGTTCATTATCATTAGCCTTGTGTGATCATTTCGGGCGCCTACGTTCGTAATAATATTTATACCTGCGTCTGTGGTGTAACTGTCACGCTCTTCGTATTTCATTAAAAGGATTGTGTTCGATTACCGTTTAGGAAATAGTTGGAATAATAAATAATATGTGTTCTATCGAGTATCTCTTTCGATTGTCCTCTAGCCAGTATCTTACACATCTGGGTTGACACTGACAGACAGGTTCAAGGCAGCCTTCTTCCACAATTGGTCGCTTTTATGGACAAGCAGGCTATCTCAGATTTTGGGGGTTTCCAGAAATCTTGACCCACACCAAAAGTGAGAATTGCCCAAACTATAGGAGAAGTTTGGTGTCATTGGTGTGTACATTTGCATATGTGTTTTGTTATAGAGAAAACTTTCCTTGTCTTTTAAAGAAACTGAACAAGGGGCAAAAACGTTACCTTCGATTTTCTCAAAACAGCATTTTTCGGGATAGCCCCCTTGTGCTTAAAAGAGACAAAATATAAATAATAATCAAAATGATTGTGTCAATGGGGGCGAAATAAACATGCCCATACTACAAAACAAACCCAAAACGGTGTTGTTTTCCTTTTTTAATGTTTACTTGGGATCTTAAGAAGGGTAGACGGAAGAAGGAACGGGGCAGGGGTTCGTGGGGGTGGGGGGGGGGTGATTGACAGTGACGACAGTTTGTTCAAACTATATTTATATGTATAATTTCTTTGTTCAAGGTTTTGCCAAAATTGATGTAATGAAGACCAGGTAATATTATTTCTTTGTAACTAAACCCGTCCTCTTTTTTGGAGACCCTTAGTTAGTTAGTTAGTTAGTTAGTTAGTTAGTTAGTTAGTTAGTTAGTTAGTTAGTTAGTTAGTTAGTTAGTTAGTTAGTAGTTAGTTAGTTAGTCAGTTAGTTAGTCAGTTAATTAGATAGTTATCGTTTTTTGAAGGAAATATAGTACGCTTCTGATCACAACAAAAGACATAACATTCTTCCTCGCTTACCTTTCACGCTGACTGGTTGATATTTGCTGACGTCACTGTACAATGACTGAACGATTTCAGATCTGGTTGAGAGATCCCTGGACGATACATGGCTTTTCCATATCCGGAGTCCGAACTGAAATCAAACAAGAGGACTGAAATACGCGCTCGCTCGCATGTGTGTGTATGTGTGTGTGTGTGTGTGTGTGTGTGTGTGTGTGTGTGTGTGTGTGTGTGTTTACTTTGTTTTGTCGATTTTGTTGTTGCTTTTTATAAATCGCATGTCAATTGGATTACTCTCCCTGCTATCTTATTTTTAAATGTTCTGTCCTCTCCTTTTGTTTGTCGATGGGAGTGTAAAAACACAGTTCCTTGTCATTCTTGTTGATGTTCTTAGCTCCCACTTCGTTCTGTCTATGGAGCTACCTAAAATGTGTCGATGGTAGTGTAAAAAAAAAAACTCAGTAACTTTTGTAAATGTTGTTGACCTGCTGTTGACCTTTACATCTTGGACCTCAGGCTGTCTGCCGAGTTGCCATAAATATGTCGATGAGAGCGTAAAAACACCGTACCGTGTAATTACTGCAGATCTTCCTGGCTTACACCCCGGGCTGTCAACCGAGCTACCTTAAACGTGTTGATGGGAGTGTAAAACCACAGTACCTTGTCTTTGTTGTAGACCTTCTTGGCTTCCACTTCATTCTGTGTACCGAGCTACTTTGAATTTGTCGATGGGAGTCCGAGCGACCTTAAATGTGTAGATGGAGTGTAAAAACACAGAACGGTACCTTGTAATTGTTGTAGACTGTCCACGTGGTTTTATGCACCTCGCATAATATAGCAAAATTTGATCATTTTTTCTCATAATTTCTGATTATTTTCCTTTATCATTCTTTGTTAAAATTAACAGAATCGCATAATTTCACATTTTTGGGCTCAATTTGCATAATTTCAGAATTTTCCTTGCATAAAACTTCGGGGACAGTGTAGATCTTCCTGGTTTCTACTTCGTTCTGTCTACTGGGATACCTTAAATGTGCCAATATAGGAGTGTCAGAACACAGTATGTACCTTGTAATTGTTGTTACTGCTCTGAGCTCCCAGCTTGGGCTGTCTACTGAGCTACGTTAGATGTGTTGATGGAAGTGTAAGAACATATTGCCTTGTAATTAATTGTTGTATATCTTCATAGTTTCCACTTCGTTCAGTTTACTGAGCTAACTTAGACGTGTCGGTGAGAGTGTAAAAACACAGTACCGTATAACTGTTGCATATCTTCCTAGCTTTGACCTCGTTCTGTTTTGCAATTGCTGTAGATCCTCCTGGCTTCCATCTCGTTCTGTCTACCGGTCTACCTTAAATGTGTCGATGGAAGTGTAAAAAAAACCCACAGTAACTTGTAATTGTTGTTGATGTTCTTAGCTTCCTCCTCGGGCTGTCTACCGAGCTACCTAAAATGTGCCGATGAAAGCGTAAAAACACAGTACCTTGTAATTGTTGTTAATGTTCTTAGCTGCCAAGTCGGTCTGTCTACCGAGCTACCTTAAACGAGCCGACCTTCAATGTGTCGATGGAAGTGTAAAGAAAAAAACCCCAACATCGTACCTTGTAAATGTTGCAGATCTTCCTGACTTCCACTTCATTCAGTCTATCGAGCTACCTTAAATATGCCGACCGATAGAGTAATAAACAAACAAACACAGTAACGTATGCAATTGTTTTTGACCTGCTGTTGACCCTTTTTTATCTTCGACCTCGGACTATCTACTGAGTTACCTTAAATGTTTCGATGGGAGTGCAAAAACTACAGTATTTTGTAATTGTTGAAGATCTTCCAGGTTTCCAATTCATTCTGTCTACCGAGCTACCTAAAACGTGTCGATGGGAGTGTAGTAGTAGTATAGGGTTTTACGGCGCTCTCAACTGCAAAGGTCATATGAGCACTGATGGGAGTGTAAAAAACACAGTACCTTGTGATTGTTTAGAGTGTACCTTAAAAGTGTGCATGAGGGTGTAAAACCACAGTACCTTGTAATTGTTGTAGATCTTCCTGGCTTCCACTTCATTCTGTCTTCCGAGCTACCTAAAATGTGTCGATGAAAGCGTAATAACACAGTACCTTGTAATTGTTGTTAATGTTCTTATTATAGCTCCCAGCTCGGTCTGTCTACCAAGCTACCTTAAATGAGTCGACCTTAAATGTGTCGATGGAAGTGTTAAAAAAAACCCAACTTAACAGCACATGTAAATGTTGCAGATCTACCTGGCTTCCACTTCATTCTGTCTATCGAGCTACCTTAAATATGCCGATGGAGTTGTAAACAAACAAACACAGTAACTTATGCAATTGTTTTTGACCTGCTGTTTACCTTTTTTATCTTCGACCTCGGACTGTCTACTGAGTTACCACAAATGTTTCGATGGGAGTGTAAAAACTGCAGTATCTTGTAATTGTTGAAGATCTTCCAGGTTTCCACTTCGTTCTGTCTACCGAGCTACCTTAAATCTATGGATGGGAGTCCGAGTTACCTTACACGTGTAGATGGAGTGTAAACACATTGTACCTTGTCATTGTTGTTAATGTTCTGAGCTCACACCTCGGGCTGTCTTCTGAGCTACCTTAAATGTGTCGATAGGAGTGTAAAAACCACAGTACCTTGTAATTGTTGTAGATCTTCCTGGCCTCCACTTCGTTCTCCGCCTGATCCACCATGTGGAAGTCCCCGGACTCCCCTGTCTCTGTCTCCAGCAGCACCCCAGACTTATTGTGTCTCCCAGAACTGGTGACGCCACCACCACCACTGCCCCCGGCGCCACGCTTCCTCGCTGCCCCCTGGTGGTGGTGGTTATGATGCTGGTGCTGGTGGTTTTTGTCCCCTTGTGGCGTCACATGTCCGTTGTGTGTCGTCGCCTCGCCTTCTGTACCGTCCTCTATGATGATCGTCGTCTCGGTGTCGTTGTTGCGTTCGTCGGCGTCCGCGCTGGCGCCGATATCCATCATGTTTCAGGTTTGAGTTGGACGGCTAAAACAGCACCTGGACATGGATGGCTGGTGCCTCAATAAATAAATTATTGAAGATCAAGGTTTGAGTTTTTTACTTCAGCGGGGTTCACGAGTTAGTTCATTGTAAGCAGGTACCTGAAAATTAAAAAATGAAATGAAATAAGAAAACAAGAAAAAACAGACATTAATTGTGATGAGCTTATCGTTTCTTTTCGTAATTTCGTAAGTTTTAAGGCACTTGCAAAACAGTAAGATCATATAAGTGCCGAAGAATAGATGTGTTACGAGAGAGTAAAATACACAAAAAAGGAAGAGAAATAAGGACGATATGTTCAACGAGAAAGTAGGAGTAAACCACACCGGATCTCCGACCAACCACCTACATCGTTTCTTTAATCACGCATTGAAGATGCGGGACATCCGGATTTGTTTTGTTGTGTTTGTTTTCTTTTTCTTTTCTTTTTTGTTTGTTTGTTTTTGTTTTTGTGGTGTTTTTTTGTTTTTTTGGTTTGGTTTTTTTGCGGCGTAAGCAACTGCTTATAGGGTCATATGAGCGCGCGGTATTCAGATTTAAATTTAACGTCTATCTCTGACTGTAGCGAGCTGGGAAGGCGGAGAGACTTGAAAACTACTCAAACAAAGGACACCTATCAAATGAGGAAAGGAACAACGAACATCTGCTCTATTGTCCATCTTTATCCCTCGTGTTACATCGCAGAGACAGCACAAAGAAGAGAATAATAGTAATATTATTATTATCATCATCATCATCATCATCATCATCATCATCATCATCATCATCATCATCATCATCATCATCATCATCATCTTCATCATCACAAAGCTTCCTCATTGGTTGTGGCTGTCTTCGTTGAGAACGGCACTCCCCATCTGGAAGGGGACAGCTTGCCCCTTTGAGTACCTGGAAGATATGTATTCTGGGTACTCCTATAAGCGGGAACAAAAATCTATCACATGTCGCTAGGACCAGGTTGAGCTAGCGAGACTGCGGTTGGACCATCATTGGAGCTTAGGATGGTGTAAGAACTTTGAATGGAGTTATTTGGACGAGTGGAGGTGCCGCTAAGCATATTGACAATAGAGCCGAAAAAGAGCCTCGCTCTCGCTCGAAGATTTCCATTAAGGAAACAAACAAAAAATCATCATCATCATCATCATCATCATCATCATCATCATCATCATCATCATCATTGTGTACAGCAGTTAGTAAAACAGTTAAGACCTGGTAGTACGTGTATTTCTTGGTGTTTCACCTATGATGAAAACCTTAACAAATTATGTATTAAAATTTGAAAATGTCCTATAACCCTGGCGTCTCGCATGAGCTGATAACTTTGTGAACTATATGTGCTATAATGTACAAATATCGTGACGTTTCGCCTACACCGATAACCTCAAGAAGCTGTAGTAAGCATGGCCTTTAGTCTGTGCCGACGCATTAATTGAATAAACTGTGTGTCACATCTTTGCCCCAATGATACGTTCTTGACCTGAACAAAGCGTGTATGCATTGTATCAATTATAGTTATTATGTATGAGAAAGTTTTTCCTTATGTGGCTGAACTGGTTTTCTTGTTTATGTGAAATGTTTTTATCTTGTGTGAATGAAAATGGAATGCTAAATGATCGATCTAAAGCACTCAGAGCTTATATTCGTATACGACATGGCGCTTTAATGCAATATATTATTATTGTTATTATTATTTATTATTATTATTATTATCATTATTATTATTATTATTATTATTATTATTATTATTATTATTATTATTATTATTATTATTATTAATAATAATAATATTATTATTAATATTACTATCATTATTATTAATATTAATATTATTATTACCATTATCATCATCGTTACTATCATTATTGTTATTATTATTAATAAGGCTAGTGAAGTTCAAAATTTTGTACTTCAAATTTCTCAAAACAAGATACTGAGCAGATAGAACCTTGTAATTCTGAGGTAGCGCACTAGTGGACGATTTGGTAGTTTCGGTGAGCGTAGGGATCACCTGGAAAGTGATAGGTGTTACATTTCAATGCCCCGCTCGGAATTGCTTGCGCACATATTCTGCCGTACTCTTAGTTAGTTTAGTAGTAGTAGAGGTTTTACGGCGCTCGCAACTGCATATGGTCATATTAGTGCCAGAAGATTAGAGGAGTTACAAGAGAGTAACAAACATAAAAAAGAAGAAGGGGAGATAAGGACGATAGATGTTTGATAGGAAAGAAGAAGCAAACCACACCAGAGCACCCGCCAACCAACCACTGCCGTACTCTGGGGGCTCCAGTGGCTAAGTGAGTAGTGAGTTTTGACTCAAGAAATGTCAAGCAAGTGTCGGTGACACGGGGATCAGATGGGTGGTCACTGGAGTGTGTCCTTGAGCAAGACACGACAACCCTAGCTCAAATTACAGGGCGCTGCACAGTGGCGACCGACAGTGGCATTGTTAGTAAACTGTTCTGTATTTGTGTAATAGTGTGTATTTATGTATGTATTTATGCATGTATGTATTTACGTATGTACGCATTTATAATTATGTATCTATGTATGTATGTTTGCCATTGTAAAACAAAGTGCCCTTCTGGGACAAATAAAAGTGTAATTTATTAATTTTTTTTATTCATTTTAAACGCCTTTTTCTTATTCACTGCAGTTTTGATAAATCAGCGATTTTCGGTTTTCTTATAATATCTCTTGAGCACAGGGAATATCATTTCTCTTCAGGTTTCGAGATCTACCGTTGATGTACTGTGTAAACTAGTTTAAATGTTATAAGAAAACTAGTTTAAATGTTATAAGAAAACTAGTTTAAATATAATAAGAAAAACAAAACAGCTGATTTCTCGAAACTGCTGTGAATAAGAGAAAGGCGTTTTGTCAGAGTACGACACTTATTGAACATATAGGTGGGCGGTACAAACATTTTAGTTTTAAAATAGCAAAAGTGGGAGCTGGGGGGAAAAAAAGAGTTGACACCCACTGCTCTAACCAACTCATTGTGTCTTTAGATAAAGCCAATGATGGAGATATGCTCTTTTTATCTTTGATATTTATACAATTACACTTAGAACCCGACCTTTTTTTTTGTCACAAAACTATATCTTTAAAAACGTCTGCAATTAAGGGATACCCAATACATTGGTGGAGTAATAAAGGGGTTTAGGTGTGCGTAAAGCAGATGACTGGCTATGCTTTAATAATGGCTACACATTGAGAAAACATGGATGAAATACCTTTACCGAAGAAAAAGAACGCTCAGCAAAATTATCGTTATCTAAGTATGTAACGTCTAGCTATCCTCTGATGTCAACTTAACATCAGCACTGAATATCATTATGTGGAGTCAAATATACATCACCGGACGAGACACATCGTAACATGGTCCATTAGTTAGAATCGTAAACTCCGCCAGATGAAACTTTCTCTCAACTTTGTGCACCGGGATAGGTGATACATACCGTTATCAATGCCATCTGGTCATAAGAATCATAAAGGAAGGGGAGCTGTCCACCTCTGTTCACAAAGTAGCCTACAAATCCACCCCGCTCAATTTGTTGTTGGCTAAGTTTACTGTGTCATCTCTCCACTATTTATTTGTCATATCATGTTGTTTGCTCAGTAGTTAACAGCCCTACTGACGTCTTTCTTCTTTGCTTGTGCGAAAACACAGTCATATGATCAGCGTGTGATCACAATAGGTGCTAACCAAGGCAGAGATAAATGATAACAAACTAATAAATTGCAAAACAAAAACAAAAACAAAACAAACTAAAATAACCCACACACACACACACACACACACACACACACA
>NW_004798093.1:86377-88212 GCF_000002075.1 Aplysia californica | reverse complement strand
TGTGTGTGTGTGCGTCTGTGTGTGTGTGTGTGTGCGTGTGTGCGTGTGTGTGTGTGTTGGGGGAGGAGGTACATGAGTGTATGTATGTGTGTGTGCGTGCGTGCGTGTGTGTGTGTGTGTGTGTGCGTGTGACCATATCATGCTTCGCATGTTGTTTATGTTTGCGTATTGCCTGCTGTGCCAAGCAGAGTTTTGTTTTAAATTCTGGTGTCTTTTTACTCCCTCACCGACGCAAATACTATCATTTATTAGGCAGGCTTCGACCCTGTCTGTTAGGACCAACCCTAGCTAAGAGGCATACAACGTCCGAGCAGAAGAACCGAGAAACCTAACCTAAATTCTCCCCACACGGGAATCGGACACAGGCCTTCTGCGTGCCACAGCAAAGTGCCTACTAAAAGGGATATTACAAGTTCAGTTGGAACTGACAGTTTTGTGACAAATTTTGGCCTCCTAGCGACATACGGTCGATCGTAAGGCTGATTTACTATTATTTTTAGGAAAGAATTCCAAATGTTAGGGGCATTGGAATAAAAATCTAAATTAGACTTTGCAATTAGCATTTACGTGATATTCTCATCCTAAAATCTCAAATATCTTGATGATATGCAGGTCTAGGACTCCGCTAGTTTTTAGTCTGTTTTTCAAAGAGAAGACCCTTGTTTTGACATGACATGTCTTGGTAACAACAGCAAAATCTGTAACTTCACGACAGGCATTCCTGCACACGTCAGCGATAATTTATTTATGAAGTTCTAGAGGTGTAACAACAAAGACTATCTTTGGTGAGACTGAAGTTCACTACCTTCATTTTTTTAAAATACTCGTTGATACTACTAGATACTAACTAATTTTACCTTTAAAGAATAGATCTAAATAACATCATGTTTAAAAAAGACAACAACTGGCGATTCCAAAGTCAGAATACTCTCTCTTCATTCCAATATTGAATATTACGCAAGGTCGTTTTTCCAATGTTGAGTATTACAAATTACACAAGCCCGTTGTTAAAGTGAACACTTTTCCAATGGCGAGCATTACAAAAAAAGCTCGCTATTCCTATGTCAGAATTGCTCGCTATCCCAGCGTTGAATATTATAACGCAAGCTTGCTATTTCAACAGGAGGTCAAGAATTAGTACCACGTTTAGCGCAACACTATACGACAAGCAAGCGCGAGGGCAAGAACAATTTCCTTCTCGGACAGTAAAGTATTTTCTTATCTTATCTAATCTAATCTTATCTTGTCTATCTATCTATTTATCTATCAATCAATCTACATACCTCTAGATAGATAGATAGATAGATAGATAGATAGATAGATAGATAGATAGATAGATAGATAGATATGTGTTTGTGTGTGTGCATGTGCGCGCGCGCGCGCGCGCGCGCGTGTGTGTGTGTGAGTGTGTGTGTGAGTGTGTGTGTGCACGCGCGTGCGAGTGTGTGTATGTGTCTGAGTGTGGTCTTCAAAATCCAGCAAAAGGAAAAGAAAAGAAAAAAAAAGAGTCACTTGAGAATGATAACAGTACTAGTATTATTAATTTTGATACACTAGCTCGGAATCGGATATTATTTTTACTTACTTTTCCTTTACTGCGTAGTTTTCGGTATGTTTTCAAACCAGAATTTATTATTGCCAGCGGGCAGTAGATTGTCACTGGCAATGTCCAGCCGCAATAAAAACGCTGTGCCAGATTTTCTTGCCATCAGGACGGACTGAAGAATTGAGTGACGATTTCAGCTAATGCTCTCTCTGTCTTAAACTTCTCCCTCCCCCCTCTATTTCTCTCATCCATCCCCTCCACCGTCTATCTCCCCCTCCCCCCCATCTCT
>NW_004798093.1:84033-85684 GCF_000002075.1 Aplysia californica | reverse complement strand
TCACTCACTCACTCACTCACTCACTCACTCACTCACTCACTCACTCACTCACTCATTCTCTGTCTCTCTCTCTCACTTTCTTGATTCTATTCCTCGTCAATTTTACACTAAATAAGGAACAAAGTGTGTGCAACTTTATAACACTCAACGTTGAGACACAATGTGGTACAGATACATAGTTGATTTTCATTTTGCAGATTTCTTTTCTATTCTGTTTTCTTGTTTTTCTATCCCTTAATATTTTTCCAGTAAAAAAATTTTCTGGAAAAAATGTTCAGTAAATTATACAATCAACACGATATAGAGTAACAATACCTTCACACAAAGCAGTCAGGCCAAGAAAAAGGTAAATGAAACTCAAGAGTGTTTCTTTTATTAATTCTTTTATTAATATTCACATAAAGATGGCAAAAAAGGAATGTTTCATCTGAATATAAAAGACACTTTCGCACATTAACCCTGGCTTCTTTGTTGAGCATTTACTTTTGCTCAAATCATTTTCAAGTGTGTCACATATAGCCTACTTAGTATTTTCTGTACACAGAATGAAATGTAAAGCAAAAGTAGTGAGACGTTAAATTTCCGGATAAACACATCTACATACACAAGCTTTCAATTCACATATGTGGCCAGCAAATAATTCTAAACATTGTAGCACCCATAAAAGTCTAGATCATTGAAAAAAAGAATTCACTTTCGAAAAAAAAAAAAAAACATCATTTGGGAAAACTGAATGAAAATAAAATGTAGACTATGGCAATTATCAAACAAAAAAATGGAATGATATTAGATCTAATTTCTTAATCTTTGGTAAGTAATACACAACACCATATATGTATCTACCCTGGGGATGAAATTTTCACATTTGGAGACAAACTTAAAGTAAAGTAGATGCTCCTTTCTCAAAAAGCAGATCATGAGAAAAAAAAATGCTTCTCATTTTGAAAATAAAATACCTAAAAAAATTGTATTAAAAGATACTTTTAAAACTATAATGATTATACATTCTGTGCAGTAAGTAAATTCATATGTCAGTCCCAATCATGGGTTGTGATCAGTCAAATCAAAATTTATGACAAGTAAATATGATGTGAAAGAGACATACACCTTCAATAATTATGTAATTTTATTAGGTGTAATAAAGACCATTCTGAGATCTTGAATTCATGGCAAAGCCCTGATGAACAAACTGTTGGAATAAAACAAAAAAAGGGAGAATGGAAGAGAGAAAAAAGAAGGGAAAGGGGCGAGACAAGAGGTGTACGTACGAGACAGATGTAAAGCAAACATCTCTAGAGTTCCTCATTTCTACGTCAAAATTATTTTTTGATAAAAGTTGTATACTGCATCTTTGGCTTTCTCCAAACAAAATTTTCCCACCATGATTCCCACTCACAGAAGAAGCAGGACAAAATGACTTAAGGGCACTTAGTTTGAGAGCACAGACAAACCCCTACAGGCTTGAAGATGAAAACTAATTCATATTCATTTAAAAAAACCATACCTGTATTATTATGTAGAATATTCGCTACCCGTTTGTAGCTTCAACATTTGTCCCAAAAAGTTGTAGATCTAACTCTAATCGAATCTGCATAAAAACCAAACATGATTAATCTGAAAACAGCAGTAAGTCAACAACAACAAAAAATTC
>NW_004798093.1:80737-83933 GCF_000002075.1 Aplysia californica | reverse complement strand
AATTCAGATATGTGGCCAGCAAATAATTCTAAACATTGTAGCACCCATAAAAGTCTAGATCATTGAAAAAAAGAATTCACTTTCGAAAAAAAAAAAAAACATCATTTGGGAAAACTGAATGAAAATAAAATGTAGACTATGGCAATTATCAAACAAAAAAATGGAATGTTATTAGATCCAATTTCTCAGTCTTTGGTAAGTAATACACAACACCATATATGTAGGCCTATATATAATCTTACCTTGGGATGAAATTTTCACATTCGGAGACAAACTTAAAGTAAAGTAGATGCTCCTTTCTCAAAAAGCAGATCATGAGAAAAAAAAAGGGTTCTCATTTTGAAAATAAAATACCTACAAAAATTGTATTAAAAGATACACTTTAAAACTATAATGATTATACATTCTGTGCAGTATAAAGTAAATTCATTTGTCAGTCCCAATCATGGGTTGTGATCAGTCAAATCAAAATTTATGACAAGTAAATATGATGTGAAAGAGACAACACTATAAATAATATTGTAATTTCATTAGGTATAGTGCAAGTAAAGACCAGACTGAGATCTTGAATGCACGACAAAGCCCTGTTAGAATTAAACAAAAAAGGGGGAAATGAGAAAGGAAGAGAAAAAAAAAGGGAGAGGGATCTAGGCAGGATGTGTGTATGACACGGATGCAAAGCAAACATCTCAAGAGTTCCTCATTTCTAGGCCAAAATTATTTTTGAATAAAAGTGGTATACTACATCTTCGGCTTTCTCCAAACAAACTTTTCACACCATGATTCCCACTCATATAAACGAAGCAGGGGAAAATGAAGTTAGGGCTCCTAACTAGGGAGCACCGACAAACCCCTGCAGGCTTGAAGATGAAAACTAATTCATATTCATTAAAAAAAACATACATGTATTATCATCATGTAGAATATTCGCTACCCCTTTGTAGCTTGAACATTTGTCCCAAAAAGTTGTAGATCTAACTCTAATCGAGTCTGCATAAAAACCAAACATCTGAAAACAGCAGTAAGTCAAAAGAAAAGAAAATTTCTCCAATTTTTTAGCAATCCCTCTAAACTAAAAACAAGGCTACACCGAAGAAAATCCGGTGGTCCTGCAGATGTCGATATAAACAGACTCCACTGTATTCAGATCATGTAGGACCGTCCATTCACTCAAACCATAACTTGTCACATTTCAAAGGAGACAGATTATGAATAATTGAAATGTTACAGTACCCCCTTCCATCCTTACAAACAGTTCAGGTTTGTTTTGTTTTAGTAGAAGTTTTACGGCGCTCGCAACTGCATAAGGTCATATGAGCGCCAAGGGGTGGATGTTAACAGAGAAGTCCTTACAGGGAATCAGGCTTACTCTGCTCACCTCTCTAGCTTCAACAGTACAAAGTCTGCTTCGACTATCAAGGCACCCCAGAAATAGTGGGTCACAAGAGTGTGACAAACATACAAAAGAAGTAGAGGAAAAATGACGATAGTAAGGATTAGGAAAGAAAAAGCAGCAGTTCCCTGTTGAAGTTCAGGCACAGTTATGAGCATGACATTGATGAATCAGCCCATTTACGAGTACAATTACAATTCTACTGTGTATAAGAACATGGTTAATGTCCCCCCTTTGGGAATGGCCTAAAGACACTTCAGTCAGTATCCAGCAACAAAACATTTAAAAAATGTAATTAATCATATCACAGATAATGCTGATTATAGTCAGTAAAGCCACATAATAATAGTAAAACATTTCAACAGTAACCAACACATCTAACAAGAAAAACAAAGAACGTGTCAAAAATGTCTAAAATAATATTCTTTAAGGATTTGCAAAGACCAAAGCAAAAATAAACCATATTGAATTCTAAAAATCATAGCTGGAATGTTTTTGTTGCTTTTAAAATCTATCAACATTTTTCTCAAACCACAAAAAATAATTATTATTGTCAATAATTAACAATAGAGCACTCTTAGAATGACTCAGATTGGGGCCCCTCAAAATTCTTGACTTAATCAATTCTATTTAGGTACTTGTACATAGGTATATCCATTAAATTCCTACCACCTTAACCATCTTGCAGTAATAAGTATTTCTATAAATTTTTAAGTTAAAGCATGTAATTCCAGAATATCATCCGAGTACTATCAGATTACTGATTATAAATGTATCTAGTGTAGTCATCATTATTGTTGACAATAATTGTATTCATTTTTATATCATGATTATGCGTGTGATTGTGGGTCTGTTTGTGAGAGAAAGCATAATATTTTGTGTGCATGTATGTACATGTAGATGTGTGTGAAAGAGAGGATGTATGAAAGAGTATGTTTGTATGGGTGCGAGTGTGCACGTGTGTGTGTGTGTGTGTGTGTGTGTGTGTGTGTGTGTGTGTGTGTGTGTGTGTGTGTGTGTGTGTGTGTGTGTGTGTGTATGTGTGTAGTGAAACACCAAACCAATGCGCCAGATCTGGACAATATACATTTTTCTTACTATTCTTACCTTTATCTTTCTTACATGACCTGTATATCTGTATATGCACGTTTAATACCAGTGTGAGTGCGAGAGAAAGAGCCCAGACTGTCCTTTCATTTGATATATAATGCTATACTTAGCAAAAGAGGGCAAAACTAAGCATATGTATGTATTAAATAAGTACCTGTCGTCCAAAAAAAATTACGTCCAGAAGGGTAGAAAATTACGTAGTGAATTAGTTCATAACAGTTCAGCTTCATCGGTGAAATAAACACACATAAAAGGAACCAGCCAGAGTACTACCAAAGTACAGTTAAACTTTTTCTAATTCTAATGGCCACCTGATAAACACAATCACTTGTACAAAAGACCACTGCCCACTTCCTCTTTGACATATTATTTTTTTTATATATTATAATGGCACTGTCCAAGACATCCACCTGCCTAAGACGACCACTGCTCTCCTCCATATAGGATGGCCAGCATGGACATTTTAGACTGTAGTGGTACTGTGTTGACGTGAGCTATCTTGTTTTTTCCTTCACGAGTAGACTGGAAACCTCATCAGCCAGACCTAAAATGGGAACAAACAAACAAAATCATATGCTGAAATTATCTACATCGGGCGTTGAGAGCACCAACAGAGTATATGTGAGAGAATGTGAGAGAGAGAGAGAGAGTGTGTGTGTGTGGGTGGCGAGGGGGGGGGGGGGGGGTTTGGGG
>NW_004798093.1:78873-80637 GCF_000002075.1 Aplysia californica | reverse complement strand
TGTGTGTGTGTGTGTGTGTGTATGTGTGTAGTGAAACACCAAACTAATGTGCCAGATCTGGACAATATACATTTTTCTTACTATTTTTACCCTTATTTTTCTTACATGCCCTGTATATCTGTATATGCACGTTTAATACCAGTGTGAGTGAGAGAGAAAGAGCACAGGCCGTGCTCTCATTTGATATCTATACTTAGCAAATCAGAGGGCAAAACTAAGCGTATGTATGTATGTATTAAATAAGTACCTGTCGTCCAAAAAAAATTACGTCCAGAAGGGTAGAAAATTACGTAGTGAATTAGTTCATAACAGTTCAGCTTCATCGGTGAAATAAACACACAACGAAAGGAACCAGCCATAGTGTTGCCAAAGTACAGTTAATCTTTCTCTAATTCTAATGACCACCTGACCAACACAATCACTTGTACAAAAGACCACTGCCCACTTCCTCCTTGACATATTATTTTTTTTATATATTATAGTGACACTGTCCAAGACATCCACCTGCCTTAGACGACAACTGCTCTCCTCGATATAGGATGGCCGTCATGGACATTTCAGACTGTACTAGTACTGTGTTGAGGTGAGCTATCTTGTTTTTTCCTTCACGAGTAGACTGGAAACCTCGTCAGCCAGACCTGAGATGGAAACAGACAAAAAAATCATATGCTGAAATTATCTACATCGGGCGTTGAGAGCACCAACAGAGTACATATGTGAGAGAGAGAGAGAGAGAGAGAGAGAGAGAGTGTGTGTGTGTGTGTGTGTTCATAAATTTTATAAGCGCACATATATTTGTGCATGAGAGTGTGCAAGTGTGTGTTCGCATATATCTGAAGTGTGCATGCACAGGAGTGTATCTGGAGCATTACATACAAATTGAATAAGGGGCAATTTTAAAATGAATGTATGTGGAAAGATCGGGTTTCATATTCACGTCATACACAAAACATTGTGTGTTGGTTGTTTTTTATTCTTAATAAGAGCTTTACGCCGCTTGCAACACAATATGTTCAAATATGCCCCCAAGATTATAGGTGTTACAAGAGAGAAACAGACACCAAAAAAGGAGGTGAGATAAGGACGATAAATGTTTAATAGGAAAGAAGGAGCAAACCACATCAGAGCACCCGTCAACTATCGACATGTGTAGGTTCTTCATAAACTCCCAGCCCCAGAAAGAATCTGAATATAGCATTCCCTCCAATACTCTTTTCAAAAAAAGAGAAGCTCATTGGTGAACCATTGGTCGACCTGGGAGAAAGGCACACGGCATGACAACATATAGAGAGGAGTCCGCCTTAAACCAAAATCTGAGGGACCGTCTGAGTTTCTTCGGATTAGCCGGATTTTAAGTTTAGAGAGGTTGCTCAAACAGAAGGACAAAAAAAAGAGGGATTTTATTTTCTTTCGGGTTACTGCTACTTTAGGTGTAAGCGGAGTCCACTGTATCGGAAAGAGTCCAGGTCAATGACAGTGACAATACCTGGTAGACAGTGGGATGCAGATTTGCATAAATTTCTTTAAAAAATGAATACAGTGAATAAATGAATAAGAATAAGCATGAAGAACATATCGGTCACTGGGTTACGGTATTATGGTATTAAATCACACCACTTGGCCCATGAAAAAAACCCCATAAAGGCATCAAGTTTTAAAAAGAAAGAAAGCAACCGAATACTCATTTTTGTCAGCCATCATTCATGAATAATATATGTACCTATGAATTAACGGAAGACAATTAGATCCGAGTGCATAGAACAG
>NW_004798093.1:73946-78773 GCF_000002075.1 Aplysia californica | reverse complement strand
TGTGGAGGTGTGTGTGCGTTCATAAGCGCATATATTAAATATATTTGTGTGTGAGAGTGTACAAACATGTGTAGGCACATATCTGGAGTGTATGTGGAGCAGGATATACAAATTGAATGTGGGGCAATTTCAAAATGTATGTATGTGGAAAGATCGGGTTTCATAGTCACGTCATATACAAAACATTGTGTGTTGGTTGTTTTTTATTCTTAATAAGAGTTTTACGGCACTTGAAATACAATAAGGTCAAATAAGTACCAAAGTTTAGAGGTGTTATAAAAGAGAAACGAACACCAAAGAGAAGGTGGTGAGATAAGGACGATAGATGTTTAATAGGAAGAAGGAGCAAACCACACCAGAGCACCCATCAACTACCCACATGTGTACATTCTCCATAAACTCCCAGCCCCTGATAGAATCTGAATATAGCATTCCCTCTAATACTCTGTTCAAAAAAGAGAAACTCACTGGTGGACCTGGGAGAAAAGCACAGGGCTCAGATACACACAGTGGAGTCCGCTTAAACTTAATCCGAAATCTGTGGGACCGTCTGAGTTTCTTCGGTTTAGCCGGATTTTCAGTTTAGAGAGGTTGCTCAAACAGAAGAAAAAAAAAAGCGGGTTTTATTTTCTTTCGGGTTACTGTTATTTTAGGTGTAAGCAGAGTCCACTGTATCGGTAAAAATAAGAGTCCAGGTCAATGACAGTGACAATACCTGGTAGACTGGGATGCAGATTTGCACAAATTTCTAAACAAATTGAATACATGAATAAATGAATAAGAATAAGCACAAAGAACATATTAGTCACTGGATTAAGGTATTATGGTATTAAATCACACCGGTTGGCCCCTGAAAAAAAACGTATAAGCATCCAGTTTTAAAAGGAAAGAAGGCAACCGAATACTCATTTTTGTCAGCCATCATCCATGAATAATATATGTACCTATGAATTAACGGAAGACAATTAGATTCGAGTGCATAGAACAGACGCATACATTTTCAGAGGCAAAACCATGGCAAACTACTCACCACACAAATTGTCTCCAATTTTAATGTACAGGTAGCCGTGGTCTCCAAAGTCTGAGCCCCATGAGTTGCGCACAATGTAATACGGGATCTCACCTAATCGGAGAGTACAGAAATAAACAATAATTTAAAGATCAGGAAATCCATTTCAGTATCATGAAATATACATGCCTTTTCGACTGACCATATTATGAGAGGGAAGCACATAAACACAATGCTTGTCACTTATGTTGAGTATAAACATTACTGAAAGAAGAGAAATAAAGCTTGATGTAGAATGTAACAACAGCATCGTTTACCGCTCACAACATGAATCTACACAAAGAAGTTTAGTTTGAGTAAAAGTTTTATGTCAATTGCAACACAAATAGGGTCAAATAAGTATAAAAATAGAGGTGTTACTAGAGAGTGACATACAAAAAGAAGAAGGAGGAGAGATAAGGATGATAGACAATTGATAGGAAAGAGGGAGCAAGAAACACCAGAGTGCCCACCAGCCACCAACTGCTAAAAAAAAAATAATGGTTCAAAAAGTCTTAAGATCAAGAGAGAATAACAATTAAATCATTGGCTCTAGTTATGCAATGGGTAAGCTCTCAAACTCTCAAACAACACCCTTTCAGTCAGCTATAAAAATTTGGAGAGAAGGTAAACAAATAATTACATCCTCAGAAAAGCTAGTCAAAACTCTGTTTACAGCATTAGCAACACAATAAGGTTATAAAATTGTTTTAAAAATTAGAAATGTTAAAAGAGAGAAACAAACACAAAAAAGAAGGTGGGGAGATCAGGACGTTAAATAGTTTATAGGAAAGAAGGAGCAAACCACACTAGAGCACCTGCCAACCATCCACTATTGAAACTCTTAATGAAGAAACCTCAGTGCCAACGCTACGGTAATGACTATTCATTTTCATAAGACAGGAAGGCCAAGATCCACCTGAGAATATAATTTGGAGGCAGATCTCAGACAGATGTGACACAGCTGCTTGAGGTAGAGAGGATCGCTCAGAACAGAGACAGGTGGAGAGCTCTTCTTGGCAGCCTATACTCAATACCAGAGTGAAAGAGGCAGATGATACTGGTTCACTTTTCACAACTCCAGGCAGTCATTTTTCGAATACTCACACTGTATTTTTGTGGTGACCGTTTCTAACTTTTTCCAACAAATGAACCTACTTCCAATAAGTAAATATATTCTATTCCACCTTCTTACGTAATTCTTTTCTAGCTTCTTACATAAACAAAACTAAATTAATATCTCTGATTAGAGGTAATTCCTCGACAGAAATAAGCACAAAACAAAAGTCACACCACGAAGCATACCCGTCAAATCATATCCAACAATCTGAACAGCATGGTTGATAAGATTGGAGCAGTGGAACTGTATGATCCCGCTGACATAGTTGTGCCAGGTTGAAGCATCAACAGCCACAGCGATCGGACCCCGAGAGGCAAGAAGAGCCAACATAGACTTTTCTTTGCCGGTGTAACTGCGGGGAACACAGGAAACAAATATACAATACAAACCGACGGTTCAAATACAGTCCAGCCTGCTCTGACAACCACATGTCCAAGACGACCCCTTTCACAAACAACCACTTCCCATCAACTCCCCACAAATTTTTCAATATTAAAATGACACTGTCCAAGAGGACTATATGTTTAAGACAACCATTTTTCTTCCACATATAACGTGGTCATCTTAATCTTTGACAGGTACAACTGAATCTAACTTGAAAAATTAGAGCAGACTCAGTATATTACAAGCACATGGCCAGGAATAAACTGAATTGTTTCAGAGAGTAAGTAAACATCTAAACAGCTAGGAATGCCAATAAAACTGCAAAAATAAGTCTCTTTGAGGGAAGCTACACATCTTCGTCTTATTTTTGTGTCCATTCTTGGCCTTGAGTCAAAGCACATGTTGTAAAAGTAGTCGAGCCAAGTTGTTAAAAAAACCCAAAAAATTATGTCACACCATGGTAATTAATTCTGGGTTCAACGAGTTAAGTTGTGATGTACGAAAAGTCGGCATGACAATACCATAACAGCCACATCTCCCTGAAATCACCAAAAAAAAATTGCGAGGAACAGACCACAACAGACCTGTGCTCGTCTGGTAATTAATTCTGGGTTCAATGAGTTAAGTTGTGAAGTACGAAAAGTCAGGATGACAATTTCATAACAACCACATTTCCCTGAGATCAGGTTGAGAAAGTGTACTACAAAAAAAATTGCGAGGAACAGACCACAAGAGACCTGTGCTCGTCTGTCTCAGAAGAGAGTCTTACCTGGTACAGTTGTAGCTGTCCACAGCGACCCGCGGCACTGACGCAGGCACCTTCTTGCAGCTGTCGGTGTGATCGGTCAGTGGGTACTTACTCTCTGAAACAACTCCATTCTGGGGAGTGGAGTTTGTCAAGTTATAATAAGTAGTCATTGCGATATAATAATAATAATAATAATAATAATAATAATAATAATAATAATAATAATAATAATGATAATAATAATAATAATCATCATCATCATCATCATCCTCATCATCCAGTGCCAGATCTGCGACAGACATCGGCGATCATGGTTCTCCATTCATTCCTTTGCTCGGACGCTTTAAAAAAAAGCTACATTTCGCGGATCTTTCCTTGTTACCCATTTGTTTAGGTTCCCTAAGTATGTTGTTCTGGGCCTAATAATAATAATATTAATAATAATAATAATAATAATAAAATAATAACAATAATAACAAAAATCTTCATTGTCATGAACAGGCATGTTCTATGCACTTTACATCTCTTATTACCCCAGTCAACCATACAACACTCAGTCAGAAACATTCTCGGCTTCCCAGGAAGCCAACAGTGTGAGCATCTGATTGAGTGCTTAAACACTAACAAACCGACAAGATCTTTCACTGTCAATGATGCTATCTTTTGTGAATCTTCTGGAGTAAATATGACAGATTATGACCACAAAGACTAAAATCACAATTAATGACATCACTCGTAGGGTAAAAAAAACAATTTCATAAGGGCAAATATTTTTTTGCTAATACTTGAGAAGAAACACTTAGAAACAGTAAACACTCGTCACGTGTGAGAGCTCCCACTAACAGATACACTTACAACAACACACTGACAGACACACTCACAACAACAACAACACACAGACAGACACGCTCACAACAACAACAACACACTGACAGACACGCTCACAACACCACACTGACAGACCCGCTCACAACAACAACAACACACTGACAGACACACTCAAAACAACAACAACACACTGACAGACACGCTCATAACAACACACAGACATCACCGACAGACACGCTCACAACAACAACACACTGAGAGACACACTCACAACAACAACAACACACAGGCACCATTGACAGACACGCTCACAACAACAACACACTGAGAGACACACTCACAACAACAACAACACACAGACACCACCAACAGACACGCTCACAACAACAACACACAGACATCACCGACAGACACGCTCACAACAACAACACACAGACACCACCGACAGACACGCTCACAACAACAACACACAGACACCACCGACAGACACGCTCACAACAACAACACACAGACACCACCGACAGACACGCTCACAACAACAACACACTGAGAGACACACTCACAACAACAACAACACACAGGCACCATTGACAGACACGCTCACAACAACAACACACTGAGAGACACACTCACAACAACAACACACAGACATCACCGACAGACACGCTCACAACAACAACACACAGACACCACCGACAG
>NW_004798093.1:60271-73846 GCF_000002075.1 Aplysia californica | reverse complement strand
GACATGCTCACAACAACAACAACACACTGACAGACACGCTCACAACAACAACAACACACTAACAGACACGCTCACAACAACAACACACTGACAGACACGCTCACAACAACAACACATTGACAGACACGCTCACAACAACAACACACAGACACCACTGACAGACACGCTCACAACAACAACAACAACACACAGGCACCACTGACAGATACACTTATAACAATAACAACACACAGACACCACTGACAGGCACGCTCACAACAAGAACAACACACTGACAGACACGCTCGTAACAACAACAACAAAACACTGACAGACACGCTCACAACAACACACTGACAGACATGTTCACAACAACACACTGACAGACATGTTCACAAAAAAAATAACAACACACAGACACCACTGACAGATACACTCACAACAACAACACACTGACAGACACGCTCACAACAACACACAGACACCACTGACAGATACACTTATAACAACACAAAGAAACAAACAAAAAGACCACTGACCGCCTGCGCCCAGCGGGTGGCCAAGCAAATGTCTCCACCTTCACAACCTTTGTTATTGTCATCACAGTCGATAAGTTCTTGCACGCTCAGTGACGGAGGCGTCGTGTTGTACTGAATGGCATACATGCTTTCCATTGTCTCCACCACACTGAAAGCCCTGCACAGAATACGTATCAATAGTGTTATGCTCTTACTGTACTGTGCAAAATAAATAAATAAAATATGTATTTTCATGTCATTTACAATAAGTCGCATACGACCTGACAGAAACAGGATTTATTTTTAAAAAGTAGAATTTTATACAAAGCCAATTTGGGTTATTTTGACAAGGAATAAAAGAAAATTGGAGAGCTCAGATTTCTTTGGAGTACATGGCACCCCTGCTGTATATTCTCTGGTTTACTTGGGATCAAATTTGAAAAAGATTTGATTTTTTAAATTGAAAAATAATTAATAACTTTGCAGGCCACACAGTGGTGCATCACTACCAACAAAGAGCTACAAAGCAACATTTGAAAAACACAGTCCTTCTAACTGGTAACATAAAATGGAAGAGGAATCTAATTGTTTGTATAGGAAATATCTAATACTTTACCAGCAGGCACCACAGGCTTTTTGGTCTCTGATCGGAGTCACGACTTTCTTGTCTCTCCTGAAAAAAAACAACAACATGAGACAACATCGCGAGGATGAGTCCTGAGACCAGAAGCAATAGTTGATTAGAAACAAATCAGTTTTGTTTAGTAAGTGTTTTACGGCACTTGCAATACAATTAGGTCATATACGTGTATATGCCGAAGATTAGAGGTGCTAGAAGAGAGTAAAAAACACCCAAAAAAAGGAGAAGAGATGAGGATAATAGATGTTTGATAGGAAATAACAAGCAAACCACACCAGAGCAACAACCAATCATCCGCTAACAAATCAGTTCCAAATTGGGAAGGACCTGACTAAATAAACAGATCGTGTGCAATTCCACAGAGATTCAAATTATAACGTGCTTTAATTTTCAATTCTTAGTTGTACGGTGAAGGCTTTGGACAAGGAAGAGCAAGAGAGGGGTTTGAATTCAAGTTGTATTAGATAGAACACTGTGTCTCAGAAAAGATCACTGGATGTCCAAAGGAATAATTTCAACAAAACTTCAAACAAACAAAATTCTACCAGGGGGAAATCCCATTCGTCAACATGCTGGTCAAGTCATTCATTCTAATTTTTTTTGTCTTGTCAAAGCAGATCTCTCGTGTTCCAAATTTGCAGGGCACTGTATTTCAACTTCTGCAGGTTGCAAGTTGTCCAAATTCTATGATATTCCTATCTCATCTTCGGTCTTGCTCCTCCATCTCTCTGTCATTTCACTTTCCTCTGAAATATACTAATATTTTTCTTAGGATATCTGCTGTTCCTATATAGTCGCTAGAGTATAGTTCTGTAATAAGTCATTTTTGTGTACAATGCATACAAATATGAAATATGAGGCATTGTGGGAAACTCAGGCATTCGTTAAAATTATTAAATCAAACAGAGAAAACATTTCTCCACACATTTGTCAATTGTTATTTGTTATCATTTTTTCCGGGTGGGGGGGGGGGGGGGGGGATTTTACTGAAAAACATTGGTCAAAGGAACAAAAATGTAAATTTGTAGCTTTCAAGGACACTACAGCTTTGGAAGTCACCTAACGTTAGTGGCAATTTTCTCATAAATTTTACCTCAGACCCGAGATGACCCCTATCCCCTTCAAATGCAAATATCTCAACTTCTATTCAAGATAGATGGGCAATTTTTTCATCAAAACCAAGGCAAATGAACAGTCTTTAAGATAACACCACGCTGTGACACAGTTAATGATAATAAGGAGCTCATAGCTACCAGTCAACTCTCTGTGGCAAACCATCAGGGGGAAGCACCACCATCTGTGATCCTAAATATTGGGAAGCATCACTAGCATTCTTGTGCCACCTTGCAGACTTGTAACCAGACAGGTAGAGGTCTGCAGCAGAATCAAGCAAACCAAGTCAAAGCAGAGCAAAAATGCGGAACTTTTTCCAGACTGTGCCAGGGTAAATGATTAAATTCACTGTTCTACGCAACTGTCCCCACCAGACCCATTTTTGAAATAACTAAATTTATGGTTGGAATAAGTTCTTGTTGCTATTGATCCCGTTTTATAATTGTTGTTTTAAAAGATCCAGTTCAAAATAAGCTAGAACTGTGAATTATTACATTTAGTTTCACATGTTACACGAATTTTGACGCCTGCGGTGGTTTCAAGGCATGTTATGAAAACAATAAACCATAATATAAAAAAATGGGAAATACAAGCACATCTTAATGCAGAAGGCGTAAACTAAGTAAGGCTCAATTTAATCTGCCAGTAGAATATTCATTTTATACGTTCATTTATAAAAATGAAGATATGAGTCATGAGACTACTGCTGAGTATGGCACTCACTGAAACTAAACTTGAATGGAAGTATAATCATTTCCCATGCAGGAGTTGAAGAGAGTTTTAATACATTTTGTAATCAATCTAGTTGTTTTGTTTGTTTCATAATTTCAAAATTACCTTGGAATTCTTGAGAAGACAAATCAGCAAATTTATTGACTCCATATATGGTTGAGTTGTGGGGTTTGTTCAAGACCTGAGCATGAGCAAGATTTGCCTGAAAAAAAAAAAGTCGTAAAGTACAATTTATAGAAAATTAACTGTTTTTTAAGAATGTATGCCATTAACAAGTATTTCTTTATTCTTCACCGAGCACCATAACAAAAAATCAAACCACTTCCATGTGTCATGTAGTATAGAGGGCAATGCCAAGCCTTTAATGGATAAGTAACATAAATATTATAATGGTCTTTGAATTTTATACACTTTAAACTATCCCCCCCCCCCCCCCCCCACACACACACTTTTCAAACAAAAACTCCAGATAAATATAGATGGTAAGCTGAATATATCTGAAACAAGGCACTACTATCATTCTAAGCATAAAAAACAAAAACTAGTCTCCGTCTTTGTTTAAATGTGAGGCATCGTAGTGAAATCAGGCCCTTGTCAATATGATTAAATTAAATCAACAATTTTCAGCTCATTTGGCAATTTTTATTGATTATTTTGGGCTAAACACAGACTTTTGTGTACACTTTAAAAACACATTCCTACATGGATTTTACTGAAAAACGTTCAAAGGCACAAAAAAACGTAATTTGTGATTCCAGGGAAACCACAGCTCTGAAAATCACCAAACTTCGGCGCGATTTACTCTTTACTTTTACCTCTGACAGTAGGCAAACCTGGCCTACCTCCTTCAGTCGCAATTCAATTAACTCCATAAGCTCAAAAACCTGACGAGAGCATGATTCCACCGCGTCAAGTCACACACATATCATAATAGGATGAAAACATGGTTATGGGCAGTGGCTGAATTTGCAAACTACTTAAAAAAGGAGGGATATTTTATTTTCGGGCACAAAAAAAGTGAGGACTCATAAGTTCTAATAGTAACAACAGGGTAACTGTTACAATTTGAAATTGATCATAGCCCATAGCCATAGCCTCATCTTTAAAAATGCTCAAAGCTACTACTAACTAACTGTCTGAGGACTTGAAATTGAACAAGATCAACGAATTGGCTAACCGTCCTTAAGGACGGCCAGCCCAGAAGTCAACACGTACTAAAGTACGGTTAAATATCCAGGCTAGCCGTACTTGGGCCCTATTTGACTGAAACCTGTAAGTCGTATCAAAGGTCACTATGGGCGCAAAGACAAGCTTGAATTCTTATTTCTATCTCGACTTGCCCAGGTTTACACAATTACAAACTAGAATTTTATGTTCAAATCAGGGTTTTTTTGCCTTTAGTCAGTCTAGCCATCATTAAGTACAACTAGCCTGCCAGTTAGCTTTAGTAGAAGTTTTACGGCGCTAGCAACTGCATAAGGTCATATGAGCGCCAGAAGATTAGAGGTGTTACAAGTATTACAAGAGAGTAACAAACATAAAAAGGAAGAAGGGGAGATAAGGACGATAGATGTTTGACAGGAAAGAAGGAGCAACCCACACCAGAGCACCCGCCAACCACCCACCTAGCCTGCCAATTTAGCCGTCCTTAAGTGCAACTGGCCTTGCCCTCATTAAGTAAGTTCTAGTTCTAGCCTGCCAGTCTAGCCATCCTTAAAATGACCATTAGTTCATTTGTTTCTTTATCATTTTGAATGAACTTTGACTCTAAAAATAAACTTTCAATATTCTCCTTTTCAACAAAGAAGTGAGAGATATCATAGATGGACATACACTAAGTGTGTCAATTGTCCCTCAATAATGGCCACCCATCAATGAACAGTAATTAAAACACGCCCAGAATTCGAGACAAGTTTAGTGAGAAATTAATCAAATTTATGAAATATGAACCAAACGAGACCAATTTGCTTTTTGACCCTATATATTTGAAATATTGACGTGGAGTTTGTAAAGAAAAATGTTGAGTACACAGGTCTCATTAATAATTATTCAAGTTTAAAGTGCATGTCAATAAGGCACCTTTTGGTTTACGTTTCAAATTTTAAAATACTTTAGGTAACTAAAATTTTATTTACAAATCAGTACTTTTGCTTTATGTCACTCTGAGTCTAGCCGTCTTTAAGTACGACCAGCTTGCCAGTCTAGCCTTTATTAAGTTCCACTAGCCTCTTCCCAAGACAAAATGTGACACAGAATGGTGAAATCAGGCGCTCGTCAAAATAACGAAATTGGAGAAACAGGCATTTTTCCAGAGCTGTTAAAGTACTTTTTAAAAAGTACTTAAGTACAAATTTAAGTACAATCTAAAAAATGTACTTAAGTACAGTAAAAGTACTTTCCTGTAAAATGTACTTGAGTACAAGTACTTTTCAAAAAAGTACTTATGAGTACATTTTGAGTACTTTCTGCTAATATGCTTAAACACTTCAGCGCTTATGCAAAACATCATATAAATAACATATCCAGTATATTTGACAAATTAGGCTATTTATTACTGAAAATGTAAACAGTATACAAAGCATTTGAATATACAATGTACGCGCTGAACGAAGGTGGAAATGGTCCGTGAAATTGAAAAAAAAACCCAAACAGACACAACTAGTGAGTAAATGATATTATGAATAGAACTTGCTTGAGCAGGACAATGTGTCCAAGAAGTCGGAAAGTTCTACAGAAAAAGTATCCAAATTGGAAAATGTAGAGATACAAAGTTGCTCCTTAGAGAAATCATAAAATTGATGAAAATGTGCATTGAATTCTTCATGAACAAATCCTCAAGGAATCAATGTAGCCTTAAGCACAAACCACAAAAAAAGTTTATAAGAAATTAAGGCAGCCTCAAAAATAGTTAGATATACATTGAGAACACAGTTTCAGTTTCAACTGATTTTAGTGGTAAGACAGATTTTGGTCACACTGTGTAGTCCACGGCGCCTGCGGCAAACCAAAATACAATAGTTTCCTAGAGTCTAGTAAGTGTAGTGTAACCAAAGATTCTCTATTACAGTAGTCTCCGCCTAAGATCCCGGTGCTCGGAAGCAAGGAAAATATGGGATCTTAGCCGACAAAGCCAAGGAAAAATCTACAGTGACCCATGAACTGACGTGACCCCTGGGTGGATTTATGACATATTATGGCGAGCAAAGAGTGGTCAACCTTGATGACCAATCACAGTGGCATGAGGCATGCCATAAATTATATACTCATTAGCCTATCATGAGTCTTGAGACCTTTATCTACGTTTATCCAGTTGCCCCTCCCCTTCACCAGTCGCCCCCCCCCCCAACCGCCTTTGTCGTTGCGCACCATTACGTTGCGACCACACCAATTAAAATTCAGGCTGTCTCCCAAATTCGGGAATAGAGAAAAACTGCTTTCAATGGTCGGGGAAGAGTTCACAGTTTGATGTGATCCCGCCTGGAGCGAACTTGTAGCCCCTACCCACCCAGTGAGTGATGTAAGATAAGGTGGTGAGCTCAGATGCGCATTGGTCAGTTCACACCTTGGTTTGATCCCGTCTGGAGCAAACACTGTACCGTTTCATGAAGTTTTACAACACTTGTGATCACATTCACGATAGTGGCTGATCTTTGACGGGACGGGCCGTTCTTTGATCTCAACTTTTAACTCTTGGTTGATCGGCTGTGCTCGCCCGGGTGTTGGTTCCGTAAATTATTATCAGAAATGCCGGCACTTATCCTTTATTAAGCTTCAGAAGGACTCAAAATGTACTTTAAAAATACTCAAAAGTACTTTTATAAAAAGTATCGGAGTACAGTAAAAGTACTGGTTTAAAAAATGTACCGGAGTACAGTAAAAGTACCGAAAATTGTAATGTAAGTACAAGTACAGGAGTACTTGCACTCCATTACAACTAGATCTAGCTCTGCATTTTTCCACCAGTCTTCCAATTTTTATTGATGTTTTTTTACTCAACACCTTAAACGTCCATTTAAAAACACATTTCAGTGTGGATTTTACTGAAAAGCATTGATTGAAGGCACAACAAACATAAATTTTCAGTTTCCAAAGACTCTCAAGCTTTGGAAATCACCAAACTTTGTCAGCCATTTTCGCACTAATTTTACCCCTGAAACCAGGCGACCCTAACCTCCTTCAATCTGAAATATCTTGACTTCTATTCAGGATAGACTTATATTGTTTTCATCAAAAGATAGTCAAATGAACAAGCTATAACTTTACTTAAAGATGATACACCAATAACTCCAGCCCAGATGTCCAAAAATTGACGAGCGCCTGATTCCACGGCGCTGTGATACAAATTGTTTTTGTATTTTCTTTTAACTTCACCCACAAGAGTGTTCAGTTTATGTTTAAGATTGAGGAGTAGCAATTTGAAAAAGAGGGACACAAACAATGGTCTTCCAAACAATAATAATACATTTATTATATTATACTACGATAACGAAGCGACAAACGTGAAAGTGAAAGTGAAAGTAGAGAGACCTGAAAGATGTCGCAACGTCTTTGAAATTCAGTCTCATTTGTTATATATGCCCTCTTCTGTTCCAATGCAAAATCTAGAAATCTCTGAGTCAACGACTTTTCTTTACAATGCATCATCGCATCAGTTTGTGACAGTAGAATAACAACCAAACAGAAAGCAAACATTGTCAGAACACCCCTGCTTTGTGTTGAACAATAGGCAGTTTCCATTTTGGACTACAGAAAAATCACATGATGCAAAATGCAAAATATCAATGATCATTGAAAAGAAAAGGAATAGCAACCAAGAGAAAACAGGTTGTATAGATTCTAGATCTAAGCTTATTTTTCTAAGATTATTGTAGGCTAGTCATGAATTCAAATCAATGATTTTTAAAAATTTCTATTGCTTTGAATGAGAGAGATTTTTTGTCAAGTTTAACCTTTTTTATATTTCTTTGATATGTTTTAGATTGTTTAGATCATTATATGTTTTTAAAAATATATGAGCGCTCTTCTGAGTAAAAGTCAAAATATCTGCAACTGGTGGAGAATGGACAGAAACAGGAAACCTGTGTTGTAGAATACGAAAGCGAAAGTACAAACACAAGTGTGGGTCAGAAACGTGGTTACAATTCCAAACGGGCTGAAGAGACTGAACCGTTGAAATAAGGTGTAGTTATTCTTTATATTTATCTTCCTGAGAAAATGTACACACACTCGTAAAAATTGTTTGTCAGTTTGTGTGTGAGTTATTCCAACGACGCCAACTTTTTTGTTACAGACACAAAAATGTCACCTTCACTGGCTTCACTTCACTTGGTAGTGGTAGTTTAGTTTAGTAGCCTCAGTCAAGTCAAATTAATCGAAGTTCTTCATTAGGTCAATAGGCCTATAGATTTAGATCTAGATTCTACATCAATAGGGAGGACTTCCGTAACGAGCGACCACCTTGATCTATGAGACAGTAGAAGTAGAATAGAGGCAGAGGGCTAAGAGTAAGGGTAGGGTTAGGGTCAGGTGTTTGTTGGGGTGGTCGCTCGTTACGGAAGTCTTTCCCATAAATAATATAGGCTAGCTTTAAATTTACTGTCCACGCCGCCTTTACTTCCCCAACTCGAAGTCAGGTAGGGCTAGATCTAGATCTATCCAATTACTCATACTGCTGGGGCTGGGTGGGCAGGAGGGTGCTTTTTCGGTAGTTCCCACCCCCCTTGTTTGAGCCTGACCTACATCGAGATCTATACGTTTGATGCGCTGTGAGCTAAGATATCAAACCTAGCAACTGCAAAACATCAAATTATGGTAAAATTCAGGGGCCCTGAACCCCCCCGCCCCACCACATTTTTATTAGATCAGGGGGGGCAAGCCCCCCTGAAACCCCCCTACTTTTGAGGCCAAAACCGCTGAATAACAGTTGCGGGGTGGGAACTACCGAAAGCGCCGGCAGGAGGGGGCGAAAAAATCAGTGTCCGAACTGAGGCTTGATCGCGGACTTTCCGTTTGTAATTATTATATAAAGATAAAAATAAGCAACCTCCGAACAACAGTGTCAGAGTTACAGTATTTCGTTTCAAAGACCAGTCACTATAAATCTAGAACTATAGTCCAAATAATTTTTTTTGTCTTTCTTCTTTTGTTGAAAGCACGCAGAGTACCGCATCGCAAAGATACTTGGCGACTTTCTGACACAAGGGGGAAGAATCTCCCCAATCTAAAGAAAATTAGATGACAGATTGGAATGTGTAAAGAGAATATATCATGTAGTTTGATAAAACTGACAGCTGTTTATGAAGGATCTGATACAATTGATTTGTTATGTAACGGTGCTTTCGCGTCCCGCCGCGAAGGTTAATTTTTACTTTGTAGGAGACTCTTTAGTTCACTCTCTTATGTCATTAAAGATTTTCACTGTCACACTTGTGTAGACTTGCTGTAATTAGAAGGTTCTTCCCTGAAAGCCTCATGATTTCTTAAACCTTTCTTGTTTTTGTCCAATCTTCGAGGTTAACCTCTCTTTGTAATTACTGTCCCTACATTCCCAAATACGAGGCACATAAACATTCCATCTGTAATCTTTCTACCTTTGACTTTCTCTCAGGGCTGTGCACACTGCATGTCATTATCATCATGTGCCTGATCTGAAACAGACAGCGGCAATCTTAGTTCACCACTCATTTTTCTGCTCGGATACATGTATTCAACTTGTAATTTTTTCACCGTTGCTCGTTTTTATCACGAACCATATCTACCTGTGTTTTTTGGTGGTTTTTTTGTTACATAGGTGAAGTCCATTTCTTCTTCAAAGTAATCGCCATGTTCGATTTTGAAGGAAGTAACTGGGATGTAGATACAACTGCTGAGAAGCTGAACACATCTCTCTTTGGCTCAGCAAAGGTAAGCTGTGAATGAAGTGGAAGCTGTGGGATGATGATAAACATAGGCAGAAACTTTCTTTTAATTTGTTCAGTAGGGATTTAAACATTTCCTTTGCATGCAATGTATTTACACATCAATGTTCCTGCGAACCACATTCATTAACGCACTTTGGAAATGCACTGCATAAACACTGGCAAAAACCCTGAAAAGTGGCTGGTTGGTGGATGATATTGTGTAGTTTGCTCCTTCTTTCCTATCAAACATCTGCTGTCCTTGCATCTCCACCCTCCTTCTTTTATAAATGTTACTCTGTAGTAACACCTCTCATCTTCGGCACTTATTATATGACCTATTTGTGTTGCAAGTGCTGTAAAACTTTAACAAATAATTTTAATTTTTTAAAAAATAAACTTACTGGTATAGCAACATAGACGATGTGAATAGAGCAGCATTATTATCAATACTGGGCTTGTTTTGATATCCGAGGTCCTCTGTAATTGACTATTTTTACAAGTTTCGATGGTTTGTTACTAATGTTTCTGGTCTGTACACATGATTTTCATTCAGTCAAGATTCTGTTCCTTCAAACTGGATACTCGTAGAAAAATATGCTAATGATCAGATCAGTTGCCATAAATTGTTATTACCCATATGTATATATAATATGTAGTCCTCATTTTATTTGTGATTTACTGAGTATACCACATTTTTGTATTTACAGGAATACCTCGGGTATTTATGAATTGAACACTGGCAATATTTATGTCCGTGAATCTTTATTGTTCTCTCAATTTTGCAGAAGAGGAAATTGCAAAAAGCCAAAGCTCTCTCTCAACAAAATGGCCAGCAAGCAGCATCAGCCGTCATTCCTGACAGTGATGATGAAACATTTACTAAAAAGGGCAAACGAAAACTAAAGGAAAGAAACAGAAAGCTGAAAAAGCCGCAGAAAGAGTTGAATGATGAAGATGGCTCCGGCTCCGTAGACATGGATGAAGTTCTCGAGGCCGGGGATATGGCTCATGGTAAACAGAAAAACAAGAAAGTCCAATCTGAAGTGTCAGGTGTGGTGAAGACTGGTAAAAAGAAAAAAGGGAAAAAAGAAAGTAGTAGTGATCTGAATGCTGGTACTGTTGCGAAGAAAGTCAAAGCAACTACCAATGATCAAGACGGAGTATCAGTCCAGAAGAAGGGAAAGAAAAGAAAATTGACGGACACAGAAAAGATTGAAGAGAAGCAAGTGACGAAGAAACAGAAACAAGCTGAGAAAGTTGATGGAACTGGAGATGGAAGTGTCTCTGCTAACACTGCGGAGAAACCAAAGAGGAAAAGAAATCGGAAGAAGAAGAATAATAGTAAAAAGAATAAGTATCTGCACTTAGCACTGAACAAGAAGGAGAAGTCTGCCGAAAATAGCAGCACACAGGATCACAGCCAGGATGACAGCAAGCCCAGTGTAGAGGCAATAACTTCACCTTCTGATTCCAGTAAAGGGACTGATTTGACTCAAGAAAAGGTCATGATTCCAAAGGAGAAGAAAAAGAAAAACCTGAAGAATAAACCCAATTTGCAAACAGAAAATATCACAGTGAATTCCAAACAGACACCACCAATGAATGAAAAGAAAAAGAAAAACCCTCAGCAAAAACAAAGTTTGCCAAACGTGAATAAACAAAGTTTGCCAAACGTGAATAAATTGCCGAATGAGAATATGCAAAATTTGCCGAAAGAGAAGAAACAAAGTTTGCCAAAAGAGAATGGTAAAGAAAAAGGGCAAACAATGTCAAAGAAGATGAGTAAAAAGCTAAAATCCCAGCCAACTGTGGCGCCTGAAACTCCGCAGAATCAGAATTTGCAGAAAGACACTGAGAAAGATTTAAGTCCTCAGAAGAGTAAAGCTCCTGACAAAAGAGTCAAGTATAAAACCAATATTCTTACGAAAATGCTGAATGACTCTTCAATTTTCAGTAGTCCCTCAGCAGAACTGACTCCATCTCCGAAAAGGAAAGACCTTTCTGAATTTGCAGAAGACGAAGATATTTCTACAGCATCACAATTGGGAAAGAAGAAGAAAAGGAAAAATGGGTCCTCTATGATTGAAACAGTTCCTAGAAATTTAGAGAATGAAAGTGAGTCTAAGTCTTTGTCTAAGACTCCTGTGTTGCCCAACGCCTCCATCTGGGGCAAAGCTGCAGCTCTGACCCAGCAAGCCAGAGACACGTTAGACTCGGCTCGATTCCGCTACATCAACGAGCAGCTGTACTCGTGTAAAGGCGTGGAGGCTCTGCAGATGTTCAGGTCGGACAGAGACGCCTTCAACGTGTACCACGGCGGCTACAGGAATCAGGTGTCCAAGTGGGAGGTCAACCCTCTGACTGTCATCATTAAGCAGCTCAACAACAAGTGAGTACATCCTATATATAAATAATGGAGTTTTTCTGTCATTTTGGATGTGACTCTCTGTGAACATAATGCACATTGAGCATATGTTTGAATACAGAAATTCACATCATATGCTTTTTATTATTATTTTAATTTTTTATTATTATGTTTTTTAAATTTTTGTTATTGTTACTTTTTTATTATTATTATTATTAAATGATATTCTGATAATTTACACTAATAACTTAAGCCTTTCCTCCTCTAACTAGACGTATATACTCGCTTGTGTTCTCCTGGACTGGTGTTTTTTCAACTACTTTACCGTGGATATTTTTGAAGATGTATTTGCAATGTGTGCAGTTTTTTAAATTCTTAATAAGGGTAGATGTATGGCTTTGTTTGAATCTCTTAAATGAAGCTTTTGTCTTGTCTGTACAAATGGAAATGCTCCAGCACTGAAAGTGAAAGGGTAAAAAGAACAGCTATGTTTTTACATATTGAAGTTGAACTTCTCAAGTAGTATAATATTTATATATGTATATGAATTGTATTTTATAGAAACATTATCAATACAATGTTTTGTTTTGATATGCATTCTAAACAGAAATGCATTTGTTTTTGCATTCCGTGGTTCATTTGTTCCATTTTACTTGACTGTTGCAGACTATCAGCATGTATATTTTCCATGTTTACAATCAATGTTCATTTTCAGATATGTTCAGATATAATATATCTTCAAAAATATTATCATTCAGGTCAGATGCACTAGTAGTAGCAGATTTTGGCTGTGGAGAAGCAAAGCTGGCCGAAAGTGTTCCCCAGAAGGTGCACTCGTTTGACCTTGTGGCTTTGAACAAGAGGGTCACAGCCTGTGACATGTCCCATGTAAGTGAAGAAACTGTTTGCTGTTTGTGCGGGTGAAATTTTACTAATTTGTGACAATCCATTTTATATCAATCTGACCATCAACAGCCATGGTTGCCCCCTGCGTTTGTTAAAAAAAGCAGATTTCCATTTCTGAAATTGAAATGAATTTGAATCTGACAAAGTTCATGTCGTAAACATTTCAAGAATACAGTCGGGTACAGATAACTCAAATACATAAGGGATGGACAAATGTGTCGACATATGTGAACCGATAATAATGAAAAATCAAAGAGATATCAGTTGGGAAATGGCAAATTGTACGAGCAATCTATGCTTTGGAGTTGTCTGTGTTCTTGTTGTCTGTGCCTGACTGATATATTTGTATTTAGTTTATGTCTGGAAAATATTGGTTCAAATTTATGGAAAGCCGTACAGTTTGCGTAGAGGCATACCTCAGCA
>NW_004798093.1:39687-60171 GCF_000002075.1 Aplysia californica | reverse complement strand
CAGGTTTTTTTTGTGACTGGTTTTGAAAGAAGTCTACTATACTCACTGGTGGCCACCTAAGTGTTCATGCTGTTTTATTTTTGGATGCACGGTGTGTCATTTCAAAGATGACACAAGAAAGGCTTTACTTTGATCAAAACTTAAACAGGTTTGGAAAATTTTGACTCCACTTAGGTATGATGATATAATTCCTGCATGTTGGCTAGCTGCTCTTTGGCAGCAACAGGAAAGGTAGAAGGAACTCTTGGCTAGATATAATGAATGTGGCATTGACAGAAAAGACATGCAGTTTCTGGGACCCTTGAATAGAGAGACATAAAGGTCTTGAACATCAAGCTCTCACTGGCAAAATTGATGGCAAAGGAGGCAGAGGTAGACCCGGAGCAACCTACTAGGAGAGCCAAAACAGATTGGTGACAGGGAAAGATCGGGATAATGTAGCTCTTTTGAGAGCATCAAAACAAAGGAATGAACACTGGTGTCTTTTGTAGATCTGGCACCTGATGATGATGATGATAGATTTTCCTTTCCAAAAAGGGTATTATTAGAACTGTTCTGCTTGTTCAGTGAATAAAATTCTGACTTCTTTTTAAAAAATGATTTTAAGACCCAAGTTCCTGTTTGTATTTTCCCAAGCCTGTATTATGAGTGTTACCAGCTTGTCATTATTTTGCTATGTAGAGGTACATGAAGGAAACTGGCCTCTTGACACTTCTACATCATATTTTTTTACAATTTACACGAGTTTGTTCTTTTCTGATGGGGGTGGGGAGGAAGGTCTTTTTGAGTCTTTAAATACCAGCAACTACTGTCAAGTCCACTCAAAAAAAGCATGGTCAATCACTCAACTGTGGTAAACTGAAAGAAAAGAAAATCCCCCAATTTTTTTTCTATGCTGTTTGAGCAATCTCTCTCTGTAACCCAAAAACATGGTTAAACTGTTAGACTGAAAAAAATTTGGCAATCCGGCTGAGTTTGGTTTAAGTGGAGTCTTACGTATTAATTTGTTCTTTAAAAAAAAAAAGAGTAGGCTACCATTTGCAACACTGTGTGAGATACAATAGCTGCAGCTAAAACCTGTTCCCTGCTGTCTCCTCAGACCCCGTTGCAGAGCGAGACAGTGGATGTTGCGGTGTTCTGTCTGTCGCTGATGGGGACCAACCTAAACGATTATCTCCGGGAGGCGAACCGAGTGCTCAAGACAGGGTAGGTGAACAATCTGTAGGCCTACTTGTTTTTGTGGGGGCTACTGGCTTCAGGCAGCTTCTCACAATTTGTTAGTGATACTGTTAGTCTTTTGGGTCTCTCTTTCAATAGAAAGGTTTTCTCTTATCTTAGTAGCTGAAAGATTTCATGATATTATATTTTTATTTGAGGCTTTAAAACTAGTCAAGTCCACTCTAACAAAGCATGGTCAATCATTCAACTGTGGTAAACTGAAAGAAAAGAAAATCCCCCATTTTTTTTTCTATGCTGTTTGAGCAATCTCTCTCTGTAATCCAAAAACATGGTTAAACTGTTAGACTGAAACAAATTGCCCTGAAGTTTACACATATATATATGTAAACTTCAGGGCAATTTGTTTCTGACGGTCCTTGTAAAAAACAACCTGATACAGTTCAATAAATGTGACTTGGATTTTGTTCTACCCAAGATTGCTTGAAGCTGAGTTAATATTCTTCAAGTAGAACACTTTAAGAATTTCTGTGTTTTTTGTCAGTCAGTGTTGAGGTTGCTTTGCAATGATAAATTGAAGATCTAAGAACAAGAATGTGCCAAATGGCAAATTGAGTTCTTGTTATTATTATAATGGCAATGGTATCTATTTAATAGAGAAGACTTTCCCGCTTCTATTTAATAGTGTACATGACACTCTACCATTTACAGTGTCGCGAGAAAAAAAGAAAACTTGCTGGGTATTCAAAAGCAAATATAGACCTTAAGTCCATGTTTTTAACCATTTTTCTCAGTTTAACAAAAATTTACTTTGGCACAGTCTTGTTCTCAGGTCTTCAATTTTGAAATCTTTTATCACATTTTAAAAAGTCCTTACTTTTCTATCCAAATCCAGTGGTCTCTTGCGCTGATTTTTTAACTTGATGTTGGGATATAAAATGTTTTGGTGTTCTGAAGTTGATATTTGTTTGGTTAGAGTGCCTCTGGTGTCTGGTATTGTTGGCAACAAATTTGTGCATTCCATTTGATAGGGATATTAAAGTGGTAGTGGTATGGGTTCAGACTGAGTTTGCGATTTGGCTGTATTTCTGGTGAAATTTGGTTAAAGTACACTTTCAGTGGGCTTTGGTGTAGTGTAATGACAGATGGCAGTGAAAGATGTAATTTTATCTCTTGGGAGAATTCGAACAGTAGTTTAGTTTGTCAAAAGCAGTAGTGGGGGACTTCTTGAAATTTGTGTATTATTTGAAAATTTTAGGCTAGTAGCCTACTTTTTTTCAAGGGATTTGTAATTTATTACATCATGTATGAAGTAGGAACTGATAATAATTTACAGAGGACAGAGAGCTTTGCATAAGTTCTACACTGTAGATTTGTAGATTGTATGATAATGTTTGTTTTGATTAATGTTTGGTGTTTTTACAGAGGCATCCTGAAGCTTGCTGAGGTGACAAGTCGATTCAGTGGACTCAGCCAGTTCATTAATGGTGTGACCAGTCAAGGGTTTCTACTGCTGAACAAGGTGAGAAGTCATTAAGAGGTTTCCATTGTTTTCACTCATGTCCTAATGTGTAATAATACATTATATGTGTCACGACAAGGTGGAATCAGGCACTTGTCAATTTTAGGGCATATAGAGTTATTTGTATCATCTAAAAGCTTGTTCATTTGTCTTGCATTTGGCAAAAAAAACAAAACAACCCATTTACCGTGAAGACAAGTGGAGATTTTTGTGATTGAAGGAGGTCATGGGGGTCGCCTGGTGTTGAAGGTAAAATTTGTGAGAAAATGACGGACAAGGTTTGGTGACTTCCAAAGATTGAGTGTCCTTGGAAACTGGAAATTTACATTTTTTGTGCCTTTGATCAACATTTTTGAGTAATAATCCACACAGAAATGTGGTTTTCAATGGACATAAAAAGTGTTGAGCCAGACAAAGAAATTTCGCAAAAAAAAGTTGCTCAACAGTCAGAAAAATGCCATTTCTTTGATTACATTATTTTGACAAGTGCCTGATTCCATCACGCTGCCTCATATTATATATGGCTGAGAAAGTTCTTCTTTATCATACTTTATGTAATTGAACTGGTTTTCTTGTTAATCATAAATGCTTTCTGTGCGTGTGAGGTTTACTTTCAGTAATCATGTCATCGATGTACAGTGCTCAGAGTCAGAGCTTATGTATGAGAAAGGGCACTCTAAGTGGAGTCTATTACAATAATTACAATTAGGGTCATTTGTTTTGAGTTTAATTTTTTTACCCTAAGAATCTAAATTCACATCCCTCTCATATTATATACAACAGAGTGGAGAATCTCGCATTGTACAGTGCTCAGATTCAGATCCTTCCAGGGATTAGGCACTGTATATAAATTTCATTATTATTATTACGGTACTATTGTTATTATTTTTTTCATTTTTTTCACAGAGGGACCTAACCCAGATGTTTTATCTGATGGACTTCAAGAAAGTGAAGACAGTGAAGAAGTCCCCTCCTGGTGCCGAGCTCAAACTCAAGCCATGCATTTACAAGCGGAGATGATGAGTTTGGTCCAGTTGGGGCTGTGGGTGGGGGGTCATGGACGATCAGTTTGCTTGCAGTGTATGCAAGTCCAAGGTAGTCATTGTCATTTTTTCAAGAATACTTGTATTGTCTTCTGGGAATAGGTGCAAGTTTTGGGGGGGGGGGGGGGGGGGGGGTGTTGACAGTTATATGAACCAATGTGAAAAAATCAAGTCAAGCCTTTGGGGGAAGCTGTTCTATTTATGTCAGACAAGTTCTGAAGGGCGCAAAAGATGGAAAGCTGTTAATCACTTTTCAAACTTTGTTGGCAAAAAAGCATAGCCTATTTCCTTGTGGCATTACCTTTATTTTACAGGTAGCCATTTATGACTTTCTTTAATACAGAGACACTGTGACAATGTGACTTATGTCGCTGTGTTGTCTACTGTCTGTCAAGAATACGCTGTGAAATGTGCCAGCCTTGTACTCTGGTAGACTGAAATGATTATGTTCAAATATTTGCATGCAGGAACATAAAATTTGTTTTCCTGTCTTATTTCGTTTGGTGCAATGGTGATATAACGAACTGTAAATAAACATTTTAAATGTATTGGGGCATTGTTGGATCATCTATGGAAGATAGGTGAACTTTCTCTTAATACTTCCTACATTATTGCAAGAAAAATGAATAACTCCATTTGACCTTGCTATTCTCTTCAGGGTGAGTAAAAGTATAAGTATAAGAGTTGCTAACGTTTGGAACAATGATGACATTTAGATGTGCATAAATATTATGAACAACTGGAGGTGCATTTTGGAATTGGAAGCAAAATTTGTTAACCAAATGTTGAAATAGTGCCCAGAAATGTCATTTGAATTGGAATGTACAGGTTATTATCGACATTTTACTCAGAAAATTTGTCGACCAAATAAAGTTTTATTTGTACATATACAAAATCCTGTTGTTGTTAATCTTTGAGTTCCTTTGTTTTGTTTTAGTAAGTGTTTTACGTCACTTGCAATACAATTAGGTCATATAATTGCCAAAGATTAGTAGATATGTTACAAAAGATTACCAAACACAAAAAAGAAGGAAGAGATATTAGAATGATAGATGTTTGATAGAAAAAAAGGAGCCAACCACACCAGAGCACCCGTCAACCACTCACTGAGTTCCTTTGAGGAAAATTTTTGTTTGTTTTTTTTTGGGGGGGGGGGGGGTATACTGCTTTAGAATTTCGAGTAAACTTCTGTGTAGTCCAAATTCAATAAATGTGAGATTTATTGCTCCATTCCGTCAAGCCTTACAAGTAATATTATATCAATAAAGCACTCTCTTTCCTTTTTGAAAAATATTGTGATCCTCTGCTTTGTATTAAATTTGAACAAATCTTATTATGCTGTGCCCAACATAATCATCATCAGCCCCCGTGGACACTTTTTAGATCAGATATTAAGGAAAGCGGACTGCCCTTTTCAGATAAATGAAGGCAAGGTTACAGTGATCTTATAACCCAAGCTGTGAACTTGTGCATGGCATGAGGGGTTTTTTTGTGAGTGTTTTACGGCACCTGCAATTGCAACGGTCATATAGGACACATTAAAACATTTTCAGGGCTCTCGTGGCCTAGAGGTTAAGATGTTGGCTTCTCATTCAAAGGTCCCGGGTTCAAATCCGGGTAGTGACTGAAAAATTTTCTTCTCTAAAATTGTCTGCTTTCTCCTCCTTTCCTGCTCTCTACCAATGTTCTGTCATCTGCTTTCGTCTCCACTTTCTGCCCCCACCACCTCACCTCCTTTGCCCCCCTCCTCTGGGCTCCTGACTTTCTGCAGCCTTTCTACTGCTACCCCTTGGCTCTTTCTTACTGCTGTCTTTCAGCCACACCCCTGATCTTCTGGTAGGAAAGATCTACACCTAACCTTCTCGGACAAAGGCGAAAAATATCGGAGGACCTGTGTGCACGTTAAAATCCATAAGCGTAGGCTTCGGCCACCACCCGAGCAAAATTTAAAATTTCCTGCCCACTGAAAAAGTTTAATGTGTCCTGCGCACTCATATGACGTTATGCAGATTGCAAGCGCCGTAAAACACTTACCCCCCCCCCCCCCCCCCAAAAAAAAACCCATTGTCAGTTTGGTAGGAATTTTTAATTTCGCCCAGGTGGTGGCCAAAAGCCTACTCCTATCGATTTTAGAACCACCAAGGGATCTTTAACGTGCGCAACTTGCACACGGGACCTCCAAAATTGTTTCGCCCTTATCTGAGAAGGCTAGGTGTGAGATCTTACCTACCCTAAGATCAGGGATGTGGCTGAAAGACAGCAATAAGAAGGGACCAAGGAAGGAGTAGCATAAGAAAAATTGGCAAAATGAGTCAGGAGCCTCATGGAAGGGGCAAAGGGGTGGGGGCAGAAATCAGATGACATCATGATTCGAGTTAGAGAGCAGAAGAGGTCAAAGGAGAGTATTTTAGAGAAAAAAAATTCCTGCGCTGTCGGGTTTCGAATCCAGGACCTATTGAATGAGAGTCTAACATCGTAACCTAGTAGTCAAGGTCATGAGAGCACCTGACTTGAATTTGAGAGTGCACAGTCCAGCTGACTTGTACAAAAAATTATATTCTGATGTTGTGGATGGGTTCCATATTGTCAGCCAAGAGCTAAACGCATAGGTCATGATTTCAGCAAGATAACTTTTTTTGTTGTGAAGTGACAAAGTGGGGAACAATTCTTAAAAAATACTAAGCATCTACAATCAGAGAACATCCTGTTATGTGTAGGGGATATTTCTTTTCATTCCCCTGTAACCTCTGACCCCAGTAAAATAAATGCAAGGTGTGTGCTCTGATCTCCTAGCAATTGCAAAACTCACATTTAATATACAATACTCCTAAACTTTGCTGGCTTAAAAATCTGTTTGACCACAGATCAGAGAAAGTACTTCCCTCTTAACCTTTTTTTCCGCTCATGTAGGTGTGTTTTTTTTGCCCCCATCAGCACTAGGTGGTTGGAGGGTGAGACTGGTAGTTCCGTTTCTTTCCGTCTGTTGTTTCTATCTGTTTTGTCTTACTTTTTCCCCAGCACTAAATGATCATTATTGGGTCGATGTGCTTCTTTTTACTCAAACAAACAAACAATACGTATTACTTTGCTATTAAGATCATTTCATGGGCTTCCACCCTGCCTGTTTGGACCAACCCAGGCTGAGAGGAATACAACATCCAAGCACAAAGACTTGAGATACTCTATATAAATTTTTCCCCAACTGACCTTCTGACCTTGACCATTACACCACTGATGTCAGTCTCTCACCCTTGTGTCTAAGAGTTTATAGCATTTATAACACGATTAAGTCATATAAAAGCTGAAGATTAGAGGTGTAACAAGAGAGTTACAAACACAAAAAGGAAGGAGAGATGAGAACAATAGATGTTCGATAGTAAAGAAGAAGCAAACCAAACCAGAGCATCCGCCAACCACCCGCTCTCATCCTTGCTCAAGCTGAAGCTCAAAATTTGTGGGAAGCAAGTAAGACTTCAAGCAGCCCTTTTCTTCTGACATAGCACAGCCAACAGCAGTTAACTAAAAAGTAATCCAATTAGAAATTTCAACCAAAAGACAAGGCTTTCAAGCCAAATGAAACAAAGTTTTTCAATAATTGCAGACTTGTTAAGAGGAATGAGAGATTGAGGGAGTCCGCAGATACAGGTAAGAAAGTAAGAAAAGATAAAGACAAAGAAACAAAGAAATCACTTCATAATCAACTACATAGCACACACTATTAGATCTCTAGTAAGAATTTCTCTTTGTAGGATCAGTAAAGTATGTCATTGTTGTTATGGAATCACCCCCACCACCCATAACAAAAAGGACAACAACAACAAAAAACAGTGTGAATTTAACAAAGTACCCCATAAATTATAAAACTTTAAACTGTGAGACTAAACAAAGGAACTCGGAAAGGTCAGTACTTTGTTATCACAAATGCTTTATCAAGCCTCTGAGATGTCTTACAAAAAGCTCCCTAAAACAGATGCATATTAAGGATACAGTGTATTAGTTCAGTAACAGTATATAAATGTACAAAGAGTTGTTGATGACCTGCGTACCTGGGGGAAACATGACACGACAACAAAACACAAGCACCCACACTTATTTATATTCATATTTGAAGACTACAGGGGAAAAAACGCAGTCACGTTTATTTATTATATTGACTTAAACCCAAAGGTTGCTTCATGACATTATAGTTTAGCATACTGCATGACAAGACATTTCGCAGAAAGAAAACAGCTAGGGCTGTGATTACTGTGAAGAAATAAACACAAAATTTGATCCAATTCTTTACAATACAAGAGGTCCCAACTATTAAGATTTTAACAAATCTTGGCCGTTCTTTTCCCTGTTGTCTTTCAATTTTTGTGGAACGTTCAGCCAAAACATTTTACACCTGCACTGACAAAACACACATCTCTACACTGAAAAACATTTTACACGTGCACTGAAGCCCGGGATTAGATCCGTTACCAAATATTTTACACTCCTATGGCAAAATCTCCTATTAACTATGAGGCAAGATGTTTCCATGTCGAATCCAACCCCTATTGTGAGAGATACTTTCCAGTGTACAGACAGACAGACACACTTAAATGACAATACATCTTCCCTCTCTGAAAAACAAGCATATCTTGTGAGCCAAGGTGGAGAGCCTAACAGAACTTAACCATTACTCCACAGATGTCAGCTATACCCGACCTCCGTAGCTGACACAACAGACAAAATTGAGACCGTTGAATACATAGACACTTTTAATTTCTAAAATACAGTTTAAAAACAAGTTTAGCAATCTATACAAGTACAAAATCCAGCGTTTTAGTTTTGAAGCCCATTGACATACATTGAAAAGGGCATGGCCTTCAAGGAAAAACTTGGCACTAGGTTTCCCCCCAGAAACTTGTCAGTCATATCATCATCAAAGAATGCCACATTTTAATTATAAAAAGAACAAATTTTTGTCAACTATTTATGTCATTTTTCGCAAAGTATTGCTTCATTGAAACTTTGGGGCATGCTTTGAAATATTCTTCTTCCATGTCTGATCCTATTATCAATGCGAAAAGTACTCCATATAAATCCTAAGTAAAATCAACTGGCACAAACATTTGCTCATGAAGAAAATCCAGACTATACAGAACGAAAGGGAAAGCATTTTGTTGAGACGAGTGAACTTATGCAATGGCGGAAAGAGACAGGAATGGTATATTTATAGGAGGATAATAAGAGTTTCAGGAGTAAAGAATCACATAACACAATTTTTTCACTGAGACTTAAGAATAAGACAATATTGGAAAAAGCAAAGAAAACTTACCGAAAATTGATAGTAAAAGGCAAGGGAAGGCAATTTCTTCGTGGAATGTGTTGGCACACAAAAAAAAATGACATGCAAGGAAACTGACACGAGCCAACATTTTCTAGAATGCTGCAATGTTTAAGGCTGAGGTGTACAGAAAAATAACGATAGCTCTACTTTTCTTTCTTTTTTTTCCCCCCACTGTTGTCAATATCGAGAATACCAAAGCGTAAAGAACAAATACACCTTTTCCTTTCTGAAGACAAACGAAAATGACAACAAATAACCGTCGAGATAAAAAGTTAGGACAAGAATGAAGAAATGGTTCAACTTCAACATCAGCAAGAAATAGAACAAAACAACATCTCAAATACGCATCATACAGGAGAGTCGACGATAAGGTCTTCTTCATGGTTACTAGTGTGTACATAAAATAATGTGTACAAACAAGCATGCAATGTAACAGTAGAAAACTTGGAAATGTCCCAATAGCAACAGTACGTAATATCCCCCACTGCGTTCCACCAACAATCGAGATTTATTTGCTTCGTCTGACCAAAAACCAGACTGATACATTACAAGTGACTCAAGCTCCCCTCTTAATATGTCCAATATTAATACAACACACATACAATGACACATGTGTGAACAAACCTACATACAAAGACGACAGGTCAGCATTTTACAGTGATCTCCTTAGATCAATTTGTAACATTTGGTTCAACTGTCTTCAGTCTATAAACAACCCCAATTTCAAAAACCAAATCACTTTAACCATTATTTAATCCAAGCATGAACCTGCACTTACTGATCTACATGGCAAAGGGTGACAACATTCTGTGAGAACATTAATTTCATAGCTAGCTTAATTTTCTTTTAAAGCTCGTCTAGCCTTTTTCAACACTGTGAAAACATATCACTGGCTGTTCTTTTTAGCATAAGCATGTGCTACGCGAGTGATCAAGTCTGATTTTATAAACTGACAGTATGTACCATGTCTAAAACAGACAGAAGCTATGCTCACACACATCTGGCAACTGAAAGTCATGTCCTACAACGTTAATTGGCATTGAGCCGAAAAGAGCAGAGTAATGTCTTGATGCACAATCACAGCAAAAATGACGGCATCACACACAAGTCCAACATTTTTTGCGCCACCTAGTGACAAAAGCTACTGCTCGCTGTCAAAGATAAAATAGAAAAACGGATTTTACTACAGTAAGCAGAAATAAACACAGTGAACACAAAGTGCTGCCAGAAGGGGTAACGAGTTCTTTTTTCAACACTTTTATTAATGTGTCCATTTAGAGTAGAGCTTTACATCCACAGTATACAGATTGTGTTGGCGAGATAACAAAGTATGTATGATAAGGTTTGAGCGTACCTACAAACTCCAGATAGACAAAATGGCTGCTACATTAGTCTCATATATATATATATACACAGTACTTAACCATTTCTTCACATGCACACTATTCATGGCTACCTCCAAGTAAACATCCATGACTCCTACACTTCACACTACAACATCATCATTCAACAAGAGAAATGTAATATATTTATATATATATATATATATAAATATGTATATATTTATATATTGTGACGTTATGAGAGTTGTTAAATTAACAGAACGCAAGAAATAACGACAAAGAAACATGCAGCAAATGAAAGACAGTAATCAAGCACGACCAAAAGACAACGGCGAGTGAAAGGAAGATTATATCGGCAACAGCAGCAGTTGCTAGACCTGAGGCTTTCAAGCAAATTCAAAAACAATTCAAAATGTACAGTAGGAGAGAGGGGAAGTAGGGGGGGAAACAATGGTGACATATTATATATATATACAACCAGTTACGACAGCCACATCTTGCTGCTATTATAATGACAACTCAACACTGTGGTATGTGGTTTTCCTCTGTGAACTGTCTAATGGACTTAAGACTACACCTGAAAAGAATTAGCCAAGTTGCTATAATCCCGTTCACTGCTTCGCCCTACACCGTTGAGTGAGTCCTTTGATAAAATTACATGTAGAAAGCAGATCTGGTGATGAAACGGTCAATAGATACAATGATATTCAATCTCTTTGCACTTGTGACAGTTACTCCCCTTTTAAAGAACAATACCAATCTGAAGGGGGGGGGGTGTCTTTAACCCTCTTAAGGACTTGGCAATTGGCACATTTTTTATTACTCTTAAATTTTTAATTACTCTCTCCTGTAGCTGTAGCCAAAACAAACTTCAAAAGGACAAATCATTTCTAATCATCACCAGATGTTGATTGTGTTTTTAATGTATCATGACTGTGACAAGAAGTGTAAACACAGGTAAGAAAAATGCGCCTACGCTGCAGGGCTGAATGACAACATAGAACAACAGAGGTCTATAAACAACAATATAGAGGGAAATGCCGAAATACGCAAGAGCTTATACAAAAGAGAGGAAAGTAAAAGGATTGGTTATTAAAAGGGGGTAGGACCGGCTTTCTGCAGCACAAGGCGATGCAAAAAGTAAGTTCCGGAATGGAATGTCTGTTCATTCAGAGATTTCATTGTCTTCTTTTCAAAATCTGAACATTACAAGCTGTAATGCATTTCCTGCCTCTTCAATCCCAATCATCACACAAAACAATTTTTAAAAATTACTATTAACAATCTGAAGCTGTGTGTTTTGTCTTTGGTCAACTTTTTTAAAAGAAAAAGAAAACAATCTTAGAGAGAATCAACAGGAACAAAGCAGTAAAGAATCCCATCAGAGGGATATCCACGTTCTCAAAAGACAGACAACTCATACTCCCCACATGACAAAAGGAATGATCTTGGAAAAGTGGAGTGTAAGAAAAAGGCCAAAAAAGCTCAAAATACCTGACATGAATTCATTCATTAGTCAAAGGGAATCATCAGAGGGAAACGCAACTACAAGTAAGCTTAACAAACATGAAGAAATTGAAAATGGGAAACAAAGGGTGGTGTTTGCGCGCGCGGGAGGGGGTGACCCCAGCATGATCACCTCTTATACCAGTCAGTCCTTAATCCATCTCAATTAGAAGAAAGAAGGGGGGGGGAGTTGGAATGAACACAATCTAACACAAACATAGCTACTCTAAACTGCACCAACTCAGTATACAGAGTAGGAAGAAATTATATCTTTGCATATTCAGCACATGACGGTCAGGGACGAGAAAGGTAGACACCTGAGAAACTTTTAGTTTTAAAAGTTTAACGGCACTTACGACACAATTAGGTCATATAGTGCCGAAGATTAGAGGTGTTACAAGAGAGAAACAAACATAGAAAAGAAAGAAGACAGAGCAGGACAACAGATGTTTAATGGGAAAGAAGGAGCAAACCACATCAGAGCACCTGTCAACCAACCGCAGTGAAAGCTTCCCAGGATAAAAACCATGACGACCTTTTCTGCAGTGCATGGAACCGGCCGGAAAAGCCAAGTAGGTTACAACTTCAATTTATAAGTTATTTGAGATAATAACCCTATCCACGTCCACCCTGTATTTCCTTTTTTTAAAAACGATGTTCAAGGACCAGGTTTTCTGCCTTCAAAATGACCTACAGTGAGTCAGGTAGAGCGTGAAACTCTGACAAGAATATATTATATGACAAAAGCACGATAGACATAAAAAAGAAAGAAAACAGCATGACCTAGACGTACAACAACAAAGAGAATAAGAAAAGTTAGTTTTAGTTTTAGTATGAGTTTTACGGTACTTGCAACACAATAAGGTCATGTAAGTGATGACGATTAAAGGTGTTACAAGAGAGTCACAAACACAACAAAAAAAAAACAAACCAAGGAGAAGAGGTCCATAAGGACGATAGATGTTTGACAGGAAAGAAGATGCGAACAACACCAGAGCACCTGCCAACCATACACCAGAAACAAATAAGATGAGGACAGGAACAACAAAAACACCATAGACATATGGTACACAAAAACAACAAAAAGAAGACAGGCACGGAAAAAACCAAGATACTAAAAACAAGGAAAGAATCTAAACAGCACCCAGACTTGTTTGCAAGAGAAACAGGAGAGACCAACAGATGATATTAATAATCCCAACAACAATGTGAAGCAAATTCATGTCACAGATGTACATGATTTGGGAAGTACGTTACTTTTCAGGATGGCACACAGAACAGAATGTAAACACACAAACGTTATATATCATGACAACATTTCATCTCACACTAGTTAAAAGCTATGTCCTATCTCACTGCAAAATTTGTGGAAGACAAACTACCAGTAACTTACTATTGCGAGTCCTATATTATTGTAATAGCTAGTCATCAGTGATGAAGGAGGTAAGGTCCCCTCTTATCTCCTATGATGTAACACATATGTATAAAAATATTATTGTAAGTGGTTATAATGCATTGTGCTGGACATTATTATTAGGATGGAAAATACAGTTGTTATTGTTATTGTTGTTGTTGCTACTGCTTTTTGGTATTTAATGGAAATGTCGTCTTGATGAAGGAATACAAAACAAACAACAAAAAAAACCCACTTTCACACTGACTGGCAGCCAATTCTCCCTCCACCTCTCCCTCCCTCCCTCCTTCCCTCTCCCTCTCTTTCTCTCTCTCTCTCTCTCTCTCTCTCTCTCTCTCTCAGAATGTACAAAATAATGTAATCCATGCCCAACAAACCAAACGTCGCATCAATGCATCTACTTTTCCGCCAAGAGCAGATGATGACTTATCATAATTGAAATAAAAACTGTTGTTATATATGTACATGAGAGAATACTCTGTCTCTGCTAAGATGCCTTGACTTAAAGAACATCTTCCCACAAAACTAAGAAAGCTGTGTCTTGAAAATGTCACAGCTGGGCATTCGTATATGTGGGTGGAATCAGGCGCTCGTCAATTTTTGGGAATATAAAGTTATTATAATCATCTTAAAGCGTGTCCCTTTGTCAAGCATTTGGTGAAAAATATACCCATTCATCTTGGATTGTTGAGTAGAAGTCAAGATATTTGCCATTGAAGGAAAAGGGGGTCGCCTGGTGTCAGAGGTAAAATTAGCAAGAAAATGTCCACCAAAGTTTTGAGACTTCCAAAGCTTGACAGTCTTTGGAAACTGGAAACTTACATTTTTTGTGCATTTGATGAACATTTTCCACTAATACACACACACATGTCTTTAAATTGACATGAAAGGTGCTGATTGAAAAAACAATTATTTTTTTTAAAATTGCCCAACAGCCAGAAAAATGCTGGTTTCTTTGATTTCATTATTTTGACGAGCGCCAGATTTCACCACACTGCCTGACATCTCCTTAAAGCAGTTGAAATTTAACACCCTTCGACATAATGTAGGTCATTTTCAGGGAGGTCATTGTATTCCTCATGGCCATAAACCCATTAAAATTCAACGAGCATCAAAACAGAAAAGAAAAATTAACGACTACGGGCAAAGCACCCAAGAAAGAAAATTTACTGCTGCATTTACTGCTGCATTTACACACACCTGATGCCCACCCAAACAGCTGTAACCTATCACCAATGATCCCTGTGTTTACAACATACAAGTTAGCAAGCTTACTTTAGTGGTCTTAAAACATGCAAGTATTCTGCTAAATTAGTTTTAGTAGAGGTTTTTCAGCGCTCGCAACTGCATAAGGTCATGTGAGCGCCATTTCAGCTAAATGTCTTGGAGCTATCATTATCATTTTATATACAAGTGCACAGTGCACATTTCCCAAACGTCAAATTTCGTCCTTATGACCCACAATTCAGTCAGTCGAAAAGCTGTTTCTTCAAGTAAAGACAAATATTAAATTCATGCTAAAGGACAAATTAGATTTTTAATATATTACAAACTTCCTCATCCTATCTACAATTTTATAGTTGTGAACGGTACCGGAAGTTGCTCACAAGAGTATGAGAATAAGAGTGAGGAGAACAGAAAGCACATGTTAATGATTATCTTTATCTTTATGTTTTAGAGCTGTTAGCATACATTACAAGGTGACCGATTACATCTCTCGTTTATTATTATATTTCACTTTGGTAATTTTCCCATTTCATGTTGGCTCCATTTATGCATTTATTTCCAATAAGAGATAATATTTCAGTTTTGTAACATGTTCACCTGAACTACAACGAAAGATACACGCAATGTACAACTTGAATTTTATTTACAGAATTCCTCACACAATTATTTCCTCTCTTTCAATCACCATCTTCTTACGACATCCATTGGCCAGGTGTCTATAATCACTTACAATCTCATAGGAAGATCAGTTTCATAACCAAAAAAATTTTAAGAAACCTTTAGCAACTCTAATAGACATTACCAATAATGGTGGGGTAAATAAAAAGACATTTGTCAATGTTATCTCGCTTCCTGGCACAATAATATTGACAAAATTTGTATTTGTACTTTTCATGACAAGATGAAAATAAAAAATTGTATCAAGAATTCATCATTGTGAAAATTATACCTCATTTATGTTGCAATGTGATGTGACGCACCCTGTTGCTGCACATGACAATGCAAATGTCAAAAAAAAAATCTAGAATCATGATTTACGACAGTATCATTTCCTGCTGACCAGATTGCTAGAATTGTTGTAAACAGTTTAGTTATTCCCCGTTTCCCTTTCCCCAACTTACAGTAACAAGAAGCCCTGAATACTTTAAAACTAAACAAGGGAACTTTAGAAATATAGATGGGAAAAGTCTTTGATTTCAATAGTCGTAACACAGATTTAAATACTCAACAAAATGAAACCAACCAAAAGTCTACAATGGATGAAAACTGAATGTGTTCTAATTCCTAACACTTTCGAAACTTATCCTAAAACATATTTAAGAAGCTACCATTCAGGTTTTTTTAGACGGAAACAATTACAATCAACTAAAAACATCAAATGCTTCCTACAAAAGATAAATCAAAACATGGAACAACGCAAGATAGAAACTACCATAATCACAAGCCACGTTTAACACTAACGGGGGGGGGGGGGGGGGGGATCTTTCAAAAACTCCACTGCCACTTCTGCCATTAGAACCATGTTCGTGAAAGGGTGAAAAAAGTAAATTAAAAAACTGCAGCAGACAAAATCTAAAGACTAAGCCAGCTGTTTCCCCACCCCTCCCCTTTTCCCTCATGTTTTCTGCATTATATTCTATAGCCCAATCTCATGGTGATATTTATTGACGTTTAGTTTTAGTTTTAGTAGAGGTTTTACTGCGCTCGCAACTGCATAAGGTCATATGAGCGCCAAGGGGTGGATGTCAACAGAGAAGTCCTGACAGCTTTATTAACGTAAGACACTGTGAGAGGCAAATCCTTGAATGAAGCATATGAATTGTCTGGAATATTTAAAGCAAAGAAAAATGATAACTGGCATGTACATTCCTGATAGTGGATACAAGGCAGCATGAGACAACAAATTTGTGTCATACGCTTAAGTTGCAAGAGCGTCTAAATGAGAGTAGAAGAGGGCGTGTCTGAGAGGGCTGCCAGCAACTAAAGACGAAGACAAACTAGTATCGTACAGCAAGCAGACATCCCCCCGCCTGCATGCTATACAAATATCTCAACAACTTTGAACATTTAGTCAAAGAGTCCATGTCGAGAGAGGGGGCAAACACATCTACAGAAATTATGACCAACCAACAAAGATTTATTATTATACATGGAAGGATTCACAAGATAAGAAAACAGAATATTCATGCTTATATATATATACCGTATATATATAAACAATTCTATGACAACGTCAGGCAGTTGCTCCACTCTTTTTTATACAAAGTTTGTACCAGCCACAGCTCTAACCCTCTAGTTACACCATTTCATACTTTTGATTAAACACCCACGTTTTTTAAAAAGACCCAAACAAAGTATTTTCATTCAGCCTTATACAGGAAAATCCCCTGAAACAAAAAAAAAAAAAATATTGAAAAAAGCTGCCTCTTTCATTCAATCAACTATAAACCCAATCATGACGCTTTTCTCCATCATTTTATCTAGTTTTACAAGCTGCCTCCGACATTCAGCCATCCACACTGCTTTCAGCACTTCCTTTCTTCTGACCAATCATACAACACCTCTTCACCAATCAGCCAATCATACAACACCTCTTCATCAGTCAGCCAATCATACACCTCTTCACCAATCAGCCAATCACACAACACCTCTTCACCAATCAGCCAATCATACAACACCTCTTCACCAATCAGCCAATCACACAACATTTCTTCACCAGTCAGCCAATCACAATGCCTTCAGTCTCTCCAGCAGTTGCTCCGCCTCCGACTCACTGTCATCTCTCTTCCCTCGGCTGCGGTTTTTCGCGTTTTCCTGAGCGACGCTGGAGTTTGGGGAGGAGCTGACATTGGAGTCATCAAAGTCAATCTCTCGCAGAGTCGAAGCATCCACGTTGTACAGGTTCTGTCGTGACCGTGAGCGCGCTAGCTGTGCCCGCCTCTCAGCTGAGGGAAGAAATACAGCCAACTGTCAGTACACTCAAAAACATCAGAAAATATTTTTTTAAATTAACTCAATAGACCACAATTTGTCATTTTTTTAAAATTAGACCTTCTTTACAAAAAAAAAAAGGCAGAGTTAGAAAAAAAACCATGAAATTGTCACTTTTACTTGCAAACAGATCGTAGCACTTTTTTTATTCATTTAATTTTGGTTTCACACTGTGTCAAGAGAAGTGAAAAGCAAAAGCATTCTCTTTTTTCATGATCATAATAACAATTTTTCAGTGTCATGAGTGCTTCCAAAAACACCAGGTATAAAAAGCAAAAGGGGCTCCTTTAGAATATCAAACTTTATCAATTTTCTTTTTATAAAATCCTTATAGTAAGGTTAAAGAAACACAATTAAATGAGGTAGTTCAGAGAAACAAGGTGTCCTGTATTCAGCCAAAATGAATCAATCAGTGAATGATTCTTGCAGGTGAAAAATAACCTGTCGATGTGAATGTGCTCTGGTGAAACAAACTTAGGCCAAATAGCCAAATGAACGTTTAAAATGTACACATTGTTGTCTCAGGTTAAGTATTAAGGCTTAATTGAGAGCATCAGTGGCTCTAAATTCTATTGAACAAAGTAACTCTCTATGTGGCAAAGACATTTATATTATAATTCAGGCACTCAGTTCAGAAAAATAATAAATCTATTTCTTAATTTTTTTAGCTTCCACCCCTTAACGATAGGAAAATGTATCAAATTATGATGTATGCAATATAAACATAATGTATTTAATTTGCCACTTCTTGTGGTATCTTAATAGCTATCCCTTAACAGCTAAGAAAATTTATCGAATTACGATGTATGCATCATATGTATTCATAAATATTCAGTTCACCGTATTCATTTATTTATTTTTTTTAAACACATTTTTAGAGGCCTATTACTTTTAGTTTCAAAAGGAAGCTACTACATGTAAAAATAAATATTAATTTCCTCAGAAAATGTTTTTAGAAATTAACTCAATCTACCACAATTTGTCATTAATGAACAAAAAATACACAAATTTTTTTCGGCCCTACTCAAATCAGCTGATGGCATGAAAAGAAAAGAAACACACAATCACTTCAATCAGGCCCGATGTAAAGAAATGAGTCCAGATATGACTGTGGCCAACACCGGCACCCTGGCCATGCACAAACTGGCAATACACACAGTCCACACACCCCGTGCGCACTGATAGACCAATAATACATACATGGTGTACTAGAATAACCAAGTCCCCAATGTGGTGTGCGCTGATAGAGATGTCAATAACGTAAAGTAAAATAATAATATGGTAGCTAGGACAGACCGGGGGGGGGGGGGGGCAGAGAGAGAGAGAGAGAGAGAGAGAGAGAGAGAGAGAGAGAGAGAGAGAGAGAGAGAGAGAGAGAGGTGTGTGTGTGTGCGTGTGTGTGTGCGTGTGTGTGCGTACGCGTGTGTACGCGCCCAAGTGTGTTTATGTGTGCCTGTGCGCACGTGTTTCATTTTGGTGAGAGGGATGGAAGAAGATCCAAGCACAGTAAATGTGTTTTCAGTGCAAAATCAAGAAGAGAAAAACAAACAACAAAAACAAAATAAAAAACATCCCCATCTTGTGATCGGCATATCTGATGAGCTATAAAAGTGATAAATCCTATCAAACCTTCACCAGCTACAACACAAACAAAAGAGGGGCCCATAAAGTCGTGTGGTGACCAGACTAACGCACACATCAAAACTTTTAAAAAAATGAAAATTCTTTTTATAAAATCACTGAATGAAACAAAAGTCAACGTAGCTGAAATATAGTTGGAGAAAGAAAAGTGTTGCACATAATCGATATACCTTGATGTGTGTGTGTGTGTGTGTGTGTGTGTGTGTGTGTGTGTGAGTGTGTGTGTGTGTGTGTGTGTGTGTGAGTGTGTGGATGTGAGTCTGTGTGTGTTAGGTTTTTCGGTTATGTGAGTGTGTGTGTGTGTGTGTGTGTGTGTGTGTGTGTGTGTGTGTGTGTGTGTGAGTGTGTGTGTGTGTGTGTGTGTGTGTGAGTGTGTGGATGTGAGTCTGTGTGTGTTAGGTTTTTCGGTTATGTGAGTGTGTGTGTGTGTGTGTGTGTGTGTGTGTGTGTGTGTGTGTGTGTGTGTGTGTGTGTGTGTGTGTGTGTGTGTGCCTAAACTCAGCTGAAAGGTAAACGAAATGTATATTTCAGCAAATCAAAACAACAAAAAAATTTATTAAATAAGACAACAAATAACAATATTTTAAAAAAACCACCAAAAAAAAATCAAGATTCACATCCAATCCATTCCAATCCAAGCAGCACGTCAGATCAAAATGAACAAATCTATTCTTTAAAAAAAAAAACAACAAACAAACAAAAAACATAGACAAACCTGGAATAAAAGTGAAGAGAAAAAAATCACATAAATACGAGCGGTGAGAGTGACCAAAAATCAAAACCCCAACAAACAAACAAATAATTTTTAAAAACCCGGAAAAATCGTGTGAAATCCGTAGCAGTTGTGACGCAGTACACGTAGAGAAGAAAGAAGAAATTATAACGGAAAGAAGAAGGAAGAAAAAAAAAAAGAAGAAAGGTCGGCCACTGCTACTTGCCATCCCGGGGAAACTTTTGGAAAGGTCTAAGGTTAAAGGGGAGGGGGTCAAACGTCTACAAGCTGAGGACAAACAGCTGTCCTCCGGGTTCTACCTCCCGCTCCTGGCGTGGCGTGGCGTGGCGTGGCGTGACGTAGCGTGACGCGACGTGACACGACGTGACGTTTGTTTTGTTAGCATGGAGATGAATAAAGTAAAAGTGGTGGGGGGATGGTGGGAGGGGGTATGAGAGATGAGGGTAAGTTCCATGATGATAGCAAAACGATGGACATATCAATAAAAGTTAACACAAATGTTAATGTTGGAGTGGCCGTGTGTTGACCACACATTGTTTTTGTTTGTTTCTTGAGGAGGAGGAGGAGGAGG